>NC_136496.1:6980228-7065228 GCF_053919585.1 Euprymna scolopes | reverse complement strand
GAGAAAACTTTAAATTTAAATTATAAACGCACACACATATATGCATGTATACTGTTCATTTTAAAATATTATTGGCTATATATGTGCATCCATGTTTCAGCTATAATATCTTTGGAAATGCATCGTCATGAAGTAGGTTCTTACAATGGGACTAGATTTTAAATAGTAATTCTTTTTTTACAAATTGCCATCAGAAAATTGTATTTCGCATAGATCAATGCCTTGTTTTATAATATGATTAAATTCCAACATTTGGGAGCATATAAAGTTGGGTGGTCAATAGAGTAAATGCGGTATTTTGGTGTTACTGAAGTGAACGTTATGATCAAAAATTGAAAAATAAAAAAGGATAAATAATCAGAATATGTCTAAGAAAGAGGAGGGTAAACATTTGTTTCTATTATTTGGATTTATCGGACTAATGTTCTCATCTTGAGTGTGATTTTCACAACGTTTTGGTCGGTGTAACCTCCGACTTTCTTCACATGTATCTTGTCGAACTCGGGAATATTTCTGTCGAACTTTGGAATTTGAATGGAATTTCGAGCGGAACCCTTTATTTACTTCACGGTTGTAGCGTGCTTTTGTTCTGTCAGCCATGGCTGGATAGAAGTCCGAATCAATCTACAGTTGTATTTTCCGATCGACCATACTGCGGATTGAATCTTCAACCTTCAGTAGAATATCACTTTTAAAATTGATTTTTCCAAGTACTTTAACCACGGATTATTCCAGAAAAGAACTTGTTTACATTGAATTTAAAGACGACCAATTTGTAGTACAGAGTTCAGCAGATGATTAGTTCTTGGAAAGAACTTTGTTCATGAAAATTTATTTTAGATTTAGACACACATAAGGAGTGAGAAAACTGTTGGTTTTGGTTGTAGCTAAACGAGTGCTTTTTGTGAAAGTTTGGCGTAGAGGAGAATAGTCCAGATGAACACTTGCCATAAAAATAACAACAGAGCACGCCTCTTCTTTGGAAAAGAGGTTGCAGAGAGGAGAAAGCGGACATAATAACTAGATTGCGAAACTGGTTTTGAAATCTGTTAAGAATGCCCCAAGCAGCTCGTTCACAGATCTAGCAACATTACTCTATTTAAAGACTATTTGGTGCTTGTATAGGTAGAGTATTGCATCGAAAGTGAAATAGCTCCCATTTTTCAAGCAAACTTGGAAACAGATTTGATGTTAGCCTTGCATTTCAGGTCAGAAGTGAAGATCTGTTCCAGAAACTTCTGGAATAATGGTACTTCTACAATACGTAAGTCATTCATTTCAATTAGGATCAAGTGGGGATAAGAGCGTTGGTGGTGAAATGAAAGAAACTTGATTTTTGGATGCGTCAAAATTAATCAGACGCTTTTTTGCTTCATTGCTTCACATTGTCAGAGGAGAGAGACTCAGTTGGATCTTGATCGTTGTTGGCCTGTTAAGTGTCGCGAAAGATAATAGTGTCGTCTGCCTACATACCTAGAAATAAACTTAGAATGTGATTTGGGAGATCATTAATAAGGATAATGAAAGCGAGTTAGACCTAGGAGTTTTGTAAATAAAACATTGAGAAAAATGAAATTTTATAACGTATATATATATACATATATATATATATATATATATATATATATATATATATATATATATATATATATTGTATTGGTAGTAATTATTTGTTTGTTCGAAACAAAATATATAAGTGTGCCCACCAAAAGAGTGCTCAATGTTTAGACAGAGCCAAAATAAGTGAATTTAGTTTGGCCTGACGAAGCGATTCCCGTACTGGGTTTTCGCTGAAACATGTATGCTTATGTGTAGCCATTTGTTTGTAAACTAAATTCACTTATATATATATATATATATATATATATATATATATATATATATATATATATATATATATATATATATATAATTGGAATTCATTGAGATGAGTATTTATCAATTTTTATTTATTGCGGACAATTATCCCCATCTTCTATTAGATGTTTCACGAAGTTTCGGTCAACTATTCCTCTGGACTTCTTCAGGTGGTAACCGCGACGGATAGGAACACTGAATCTCCTGACTGCATTCACACCAATTTCTTCGGGGTCCGTGGCGCAGTTGATAGAGACGTTGAATCTCTACGGTTCAAGGTGAGAATTATCTGAAGATAGCGGTTTCAATCCTACCCAAAGCCGGCCAGAGGCTTACTTGGCCAAAAACGTGGTGAGACGACAATTTCGGAAGGCAGTAATTGCAGTGAATGCAGTCAGGAAATTCAGAGTTCCTATCCGTCGCGGTTACCACCTGAAGAAGTCCAGAGGAATAGTTGGCCGAAACGTCGTGAAACATCTAATAGAAGATGGAGATAATTGTCCGCAATAAATAAAAATTGGTATATGTATATATATATATATATATCAATTTTTATTTATATATGTATATATATTTTATTTATATACATTTTTATTCATATATATACACATTTTATTTATATATATATACATTTTTTTATATATATATATATATATATATATATATAATGAAAAAAATGGAAATAGTATTCCGACAAAATAGAGAAATAAAAAGGAACAAACCGTATTATGTGTTCATCAACGTTTCGTCTTTATTTATTGACAGTACATACATGAAACTAGGTCTTTATTTCTCTCTCGAGGAAGTCTCAAAATGAAGACGAAACGAACACATAATACGGTGTGTTCCTTTTTATTTCTCTCTCTCTCTCTCTCTCTCTCTCTATATATATATATATATATATATATATATATATATATGTATGTCTGTGTGTGTATCTAAATTTTTCTACGTATTTGAGTGGTATTTTAAATCAGTAAATTTTTATAGTGCTAACTCGTGTTTGATGAAGAAATTTGAGTAAATAGTTTTGAGTCAAAAAGTCCATCGTTTGAATAATATGTGCGCGTAAGCAATATAAATGCGTGGCATTGTGTTGTGTGTGCATTTGTTTAGCTTTTTCTCATTATTGCATGCATAGACGTGAGTAGCAATACGTCTCTATTCGTCTACATCTCGTTAGGATGTGAGTATATGGGCCCGAAATGAAGAAGGCTTGTACGTGGAACCTTCAATAAGCTTCCAAGCTTTTTTTGTGTACGCTCTTTTATTGACAGTACATACATGAAACGAGTTCCCTTCGAAGCAATCTCCCCCGGCTGCAATGCACTTGTAATACCATTACAACAACTTCTGGAAGTTCCCATGGAAGTGTTCTTGTGTGAGTGTATCAATGACCTTCGTCACAGACTCTTTCATCTCCTCAATTGTCTCTTAACGTCAGCCTCTAAGATTTTCCTTAAGTTTAGAGAATAACCAAATCTTCCGCATCTTCAATTCCTCGCCAATAATTGTGTAACAGATCCCACACTGACATCAAATTGTTCAATTATTTTCTCATAGACACACGACGGACCTCATGAATGAAATTGCTTATTTGGCCAATCACCACTGGTGTTCTGACTTTCTTAATCTTTCCACACTTCTCATCATTCCTCACAGACTTATTGGATCTCTTGTGCCGCTCAAAAGCTGATGCTCAATTCATGCAAGTAGGTCCAAAAACATTGTGAAGCATTACATACGTTTTTGTGACATTTTTGTGACATTTTTTGTGACATTTTTCTAAGTTCAAAACAGAATTCTTTTGCATGTCATTCTTCTCAAGTGTTTTACGTCCAGATTGCATTTTTGAAATTCACCAGTTTGACAATCAGGCTTTAGTATGGTGTTTGCTAACACATCATTTAAACCTAAAATAAAAATCGGCCAGTCATGTCATAAGATGTATAACAATAATATACTGAATTTGCAAGACGTTACGATAATTTTAAATGCTTGTACAAAAAAGTCTGAAGATACATCGTATGTTTGGCATTGGTTTCCATGATATCTTCTAGGGCGACATAAGGTACTTATAAGAGGCATAACGGGAAAGATTCTAATATACTGAATGAAAGAATTTCTGGTGATTGAACTGCATTCAATGGTTGTAAGTCGGTGACGTTAACCACTTAGCCACTGTCACTCTCCAGAAGAGAAATAAGACGGAAAGAAGGCGATCGCAGTTTTGCGTTTTTCTAGTTCGTTCTTATTGTGGTTGCTTTCTGCATTTTACATTGCGATAAACGTAGTAGAATAAACGTTTTATAGTTTATTTGCAGATGTTTTTAATAGAATTTTTGCGATGAACATCTTGCGTGCTGATATTTATTTTCATGGAACTTTTCTGATAATGGTTAAATGTGTGCATTATGGTTGCATGAAGTTAGCTTCATCACAGCATGGAGGAAAAGAATGCGTTTGTCAATAAAGTTGAAAACATTCAAGCATACACACATTCTTCCTTTTTCCCTCTCTTTCATATATTTAAACTAGCAGACCGCTCAGCATTGGCCATCGTAAAAAAACGAATAAATATTATATTTTAATTTATACAAAAACTGAGACATTTGCATGCAAGTATTATGGGGTTTTTTCCTAAACAGTTTTCTTCTTGTAATTTAAAAAATTCCTAAACAGTTTTCTTCTTGTAATTTAAAAAATTCCTAAACAGTTTTCTTCTTGTAATTTAAAAAATTCCTAAACAGTTTTCTTCTTGTAATTTAAAAAATTCCTAAACAGTTTTCTTCTTGTAATTTAAAAAATTCCTAAACAGTTTTCTTCTTGTAATTTAAAAAATTCTCGAACTGAGATCGGAACCAAAACTGGTAGACAGTGAGTAATGTAAAACAATTATCAGGGGAGTTTGAAACGGTTTTTAAGAAGTGATTTCAAATCTACTTATTCTTAACATAAGGAACATGAGAATGCGCGTTCGTGGAACAGTTAGCAAACAGATAAACCCCTAACGAACCCCGCAACGTATTAATTTTTCAATTTGGAACCCATAGCAGCCGTGTTTCCAGATCAAAATCGAAAAAAGATTTTCGTACATGTCTGAATACCCTATATACAAAATTTCAAATATTACATCAGAAATTCGTTGAGAGTTATCCTTACACATATTCTCTTTATATATATATATATATATATATATATATATATATATATATATATATATATATATATAAGTGAAACGTTTGGTTTCTTCGGCTTAAATAAACTAGAAAACTACAGGCCAATTTTCCGTCATATTTGGCGATAGTGATTGTATCTGATCCAGGCGTGTTTGTATATATTTACAAGTAAAATATATTATCATATTAAAAAAAAACTTTTTTACATCGTTTCTTTTTGGTCGACTATTTTGAAATGACGGAAAGTAAGGATGCTGACTCCACGTGCGTAGAGAACAAACGTTTTTAAACAATTGTTAAAAGAAAAAGAATAAAACAGAAATTGTTGAATTCAAGAAATAAAGCATAACTAAAAATAAAATTGTTCGGTACTTATTCATTTAATGAACCAGATGTAACAGCGTTCGGCTCGAATTTCTCCGGAACAGACACAGCGTTCACAGTTTGGGTTTAGTTGCTGCTTGACGTAACGTGGTGATCCGCCAATGACAATGCCGCGCGCTAAGTTTCAACTCGACGCGCGTATGCGCGCGCCTTGCATCAGACGAGAATTCCGATAGCAATTGGAAGAGAGAAAAACTAAAAGAAAGAAAGAAAGAAAGAAAGAAAGAAAGAAAATATTCGATCGGTGGATACGACCACGACTATGCTGAAACTCTCCTTCCACTAAATACATCTTCCTCAGAAAAATGTTCTCTTCCTAGCATAGCAAAAAACACACACACTTGCAGCGATTTGGCGATATATATATATTTATATATATATATATATATATATATATATATATATATATATATATATTAGTTTTGTTTGTTGTTTATATAAATACTTGCAAAAAGTTTGTTTCACTTTTGCTAAACAATAAAAAATACTTTAAAAATAAAGTTGCTATTATTAATTGCAAAAATTGCTTATAATTTATTTATTGTACAAAAAATTATATTTTCTACAAACATTCAATAAAAGATGCAAATTAATGGTAGGTTATTTGCTATTTATTTTATTTCTCTGTTTATGTTTCTACATTTAAACTTTTACTTTATTTTTTTTCTTTATTATTGTTTCATCGGCAACGTTCGGCTTTATCCGGCTGTTGACGTCATGCGCCGGAGAAAGCCGAGTGGAACGTTGAGAAAATAATTAAACATAAAAAATATTTTTAAACTATTGTTCTAATCTCCTTTATATATATATATATATATATGTATATATATATATATATATATATATATACAGAGAGAGAGAGACTTATTTATGAATATATGTGTTTATTTAATTGTATTCATTTATTTTCTATAGTTATTGTTAATTTCAAAATTTATTTTGTATTGCTATCTTAGAGGAAAGTTTATCCTGTGCACACAGTTGTTCGCTATTTCTCTCCTACAGTTTAATAAATGTTGGGGTTCTTTAAAGGATAGGATAGCGAATTTCTCATTTAGGTATAATCTACATGGATTGTCTAGATTCCTACACATACCTACTTGTCTTACTATTTTCCATTCGACTATCGGCGAACGTCCACTTTCTTTGAATTCCCTGTATTAGTTTGCTAGTGCTTTTTTACATAGCAATCACCACTTATCAAGGCTAAGAAACCACTCGAGGATAAGGGTTAAAGAGTGTACAGTAGAGAATTGGATAATATAGTAATCGTTAGTAATGGAAATTCTGTAAATTTGTTAACTCATATGGAACGGCTCATACAAAGCATGTTTACGTTAGACTTGAAGACAACATTGTAGTCAGCTGGAAAGCAGGATAACAGAAGACAATTCCATAAGCGTGCAGTTCTAAGAAAGAAGTTTTGTTCATGGAATCTACGTTAATGTTTAGGTACAGATAAAGAGTGGGGGAAATTATTGATAGTGTTTTCCGCTAGACAGGTGAAATTTTGGCGAGGGGGGACCATAGATTGGAGCTCAGTCGACCACTCGCCATGAAAATAACGCTAAAGCAGAGACAAACTCGCAACATCTATTCTGTGAGAAGGAAGTTTCATGGAAGAGTAAAGGTTATCCCCTACGAGGCTACGAAGTCTATTTTGAACTCTATCAAGTCAGGATAAGCCCTTTCTAGCAGCTCCTGCTAAGATATGGCAACAGTACTCCATCCTTGGACGTACCTGGCCTCCCCAAGACGAGAGCCATTCATTTTAATTGATGCAAGATGGGGATCATAGTGTTGATGATGTAAAGATAAAGGCTTGATTTTAGATTCATTAAAAGTAACAAGCCACCTCTTTCCCCATTGAACCACTTGCTCAAGATCAGAGGACAGAGTATCAGAGAGAACTTGGTCGTTTACGGTCTTAGATGTGCTACTATAGATAGTATTGTTATCAGCATAAATGTCTATGAATGATGTAAGGATGTTATTTGGAAGATCATTAATGTAGATCAAGAAGAGAGTTGGGCCCAGGATGGATCCTTGAGGGACTTCAGCATTATTACTGTGAGCTTCCGATTTCTGCCCATCAACCGCTATTCTTAGGAACCTATCAGAGAGAAACGATTTAATAATTGAGAAGACATTTCCAGCAGATCTTGTGAAGTAAGCACTTATGTCATATTGGGGGTAAGGCCTTTGCTATGTCAAGAGCAATTGCCCTAAGAAGGTAGCCTCCGTCGAAAGATTCGCCAATCCTATTTGATATAACTGTAAGCACATCTGCTGTATATCTAGATTGCGTGTCTTTAATTCTTAAATACAGGGCATACTGATGAGATTTTCACGAAGTTATGGGAAGCAATTCTCCTTAAGATAACGTTTAAACAGTTTTGTAAGTATGGGCGCTAGTTCTGGTTGACGTTTTTGGGTACTATAATTAGAAACCGTCAGGGCCGGTTGCTTTACTGGAATCAAGGTTGTTGATTAGCTTGGGAACATCACGTATAGATATTTGTATTTCAGACAAATGTTACCATAGCGTGTTTCTGATACAGGAAGAAATATTGGGGTTGGCGGCCTTGTCTGCAAAGTTCTTGGTAGAGAGTTCGGCTTTGTCTGATGCTCACGAGATTACCTCAGGTCCCTTTATGGTGGTTGGCATAGAGCACACGCTTCTGTTCAGGAGTTTGTTTGCTATTTGCCAAAACTGGCGGGTATCAAGCCGCTGCTCAGCTCTTTTGGACTTGACGGGCTGAGCATACAACTCTCTCGCGTTCTTTATTACTTTTTACAGTGGTTGCTGGCATTCCTGAAAGCGGCTTTAGTCTCAATACATCTATTACGTTGGAAGCAATGGAAAAAGTGATTTCTGTGCGCAATGGCAGCAGCACATTCTGAAGAGAACCACGGCTGGCTGTTAGGTTTTTGCTAGAATTTTTTCGAGAGTATGAAACCGTCTATATCTACAATTAACCATTCCGTCAGGTTTAATATTATGTCTTTTTATTGAAACTTTTCATGATAGAGTTTTGGGATTTGTGGACTAGGTCGACAGACTTGGTTAGAGCAGGGCAGAGGGGGAAAGTAAGAGAGAAATAGAAATGAAGAAATATTTTTTGTAGCAAATGAAAAGTTAAAGCCGTAACAATTACCCATTAATATGGCATCGAGAGGCCCCACCAAAAGTTTCTACATGGTCCAGAATCCATTTACCAAATAGCAATACAGCAGCCCCAGTACTTTGCACCTTCTGATAGACAGCCTCCTTTTTGGTAAGTCCCTAGCTATCAGGCGGATATCGTCAGCCTAGATAAAACGTTTACCTCCAGCACACTTACTAGTGACATGGCTACAGGGATAGACGTAGAAACAGAAAATTTCCGACATCTCTGGCGGCTGTTCATGCAAAATACTGTCAACCTAGAATACAGCTTTTTCTTCTCCCTTTGTCAGAAAAATCACTCATTAAAATATGAGGACTGAATCACAAATAAAGAGAAGCGAGAGAAACAGGAGCTGCCGATAACGCATCCGCAATGCATTGTCTACTCTCCATTAATATATATATATATATACATATATATATATATATATATATATATATATATATATATATATATATATATGTGTGAATACCTCTCTGTGTGTGTCTGGTCACGAATAGGCTCCTATATAGTTGACTATTTAAAAAAAAAACGATATTACATATAATGATAGAAGATGCATTGGGGATCAGGAATGGGTATGTTTGATCTGGCAGAACGGTGGTTCATAAAAATTGTGGGGTTTGCGTTCGCGTCTGGCCCCCAAAGTATGGAAATAAAAAATGAAAAAAAAGAACGTTTACAAGGGTTTCTGATATAGATGTACATAAGAATACTTTGATAAGTATTTTTTAACTTAAGTAGGGATAGTATAATAAAATTGTGAGGTCTGCGTTCGCACCTGTACTCCAGGGAAATATGACACAAACTTTAACAAAGACTTTCCATATCTATTTGCGTTAGTATACTTTGATAATTATGTTTCAGTTTGAAGAAATATGGTATAATAAAATTATTGGGTATTCGTTCGCGCCTGACGTCCATAGAATTTAAATATGTCACAAAGTTTAACAAGGTTTAACTTTAATCTTAATTCACGTTAGCTTTTATTTATTTTTTGGGTTGAATCATATTGTGTCGAATAAATTGACCTAATAATTCACGTTCTTATTAAAATGAAAGCAAAAAAAAAAGTCGGAACTTTAGACAATTCTCGACACAAATTTTGCATAACTCTGTTTTTTCCTTCTCCACTTGCACGTGACACTCTTTCGAAAATAGATAAATAGATAAATAAGAAAATATAAGAACATTACTTGTTATCCTGTCAAGAGAAGGAAAAAATCCTGCTCACGTGATTACATGTCTTTTTAAAACATTTACATAACCGTTTTATTTTTATTTATATATCTGTTTAAGCTTTTTTTTGTCAGTGTACTAGAAGGAATTCAGTTGATTACAACCCTTTCTGTGTGTTATTTACATAACAATAGTACAACCCTGAATCTGACGGCGCAATACTACACCGTTCAATACAGTAAAACTGAAACGAAGCTGTTCTACTGGAAAAGGGTGCCATTTTCTTCTTATTCATATTTTATTCGATTCTTTGCTTTAAAATATTAAAGTAATCACGTGTTTACTTTCTTAATATCCCAATTTTTGTTTCGGATTATTTTACTAAAGTAAGTAAAGTTTCATTATATTCAAAACTGTTTTTGTTTCTTTGTTTTTCGATATTTCCTCGATATTATTTAGTAAGAGTGTTTAGCAGAAAAGCCAACAAACGACTACCCGAAAAAATAGATACACAATAGATAAACATTACCATGGTCAATAAAAGTTCAGTTCATGTTTTTTTTGTTTTGAAATAGTTTCAATGCTCTTTACTTTAAATGATTTCAGCAACAAGAAATTAAAACGAAATTTGAGGCGATAATTACTTAAATGAATTTTTATATAGACTACACATGCCATAATCGAATATTCCTCAAGCACAAAATAACGGAAAACATTAAAATATGTTTATAAATATTCCTTACCTTGACGAAACTCTCTTAAATTGTTAACACAGAATGCTCAGGTGCCCCTTCTTCAAATTGAAAACGGGGCTCTCCATTTCAAAGTCGCTGCCATTTTGATTTTTTTTAAACCGGTTCGTGAATTCAAAAAAAAAAGTTTTTTACAAACTACTTAAAAATGCAAGCCAATGAACTTTTCTACCATAAAAATAACTTTTATTGACTATGGTAACATTTTTTTCTTGCATATTTATATTATTATATATATAACATTTCCTCTTTGTAAGGAAACATCATTTTGTTGGTCACTCTTGGCTACGAATGGAAACAAAGTTGATATAAAAAATATATTTTCGCGAAAATTATTGTTACTTTCATCATATTTTGCTTAGGGTAAAATTTTTGAGTATCAAAACCTATCTCTTTACAACCCCCTCCTTTTCACAACCTATCATACTTTCATCAATCACAGTCCATTTTCTGTAAGCTGTTTTTGAACTCAGTCAGCGACGGGTACTCCTGCTAGTATATATATATATATATATATATATATATATATATATATATATATATATATTAAGTATTATACTTAATAAAAGTCCACTTGGCGTGTTTAAGGGAAGGTATGGTGAAAGATTCCCCTCTCACTAACTGAAAATGAATACAATTGCCTAAACTCTTTAGGCTATCAACTTGGAAAATATAATAAACAACATTTATTTACGAGAAAAATCTATTTGGCACATTCTTGCACGAGAAAACCTATTAAACAACGAAACTGAGGTAAAACTGAAAGCAATATAATATTTGCACTTTCATCCAGAAAAGAAAAAGGAAATTAAAAATTCACCACTAAAATATATATAAATGCACATAAGAATTGATTTTGCTTAAAACAAACTTCAGCGTTTCCATTTTGAAAAGAAACAGTCATCACGTGATATTGCCAGCTACATTGACAAGCATGTTATTTTATAAGTAGTGAGATGTGGAAGAGGGTTAAGAGAACTGCATTTTCGGATCAATTTATGCTCTATTTAAAATGAACTTGCCAGATAGAATCGGCACATTTTTGCACGAGAAAACCTATTATACAATTAATAAAAAATGAAATAAAGATAAAGATTAAAAACTGAAATAAATATAATATTAGCACTTGCATCTAGTCTGTTTTCGTTCTGTGTTTTTGTTTTTAAACGTAATTTATTGTTAAAATGTCATACCTACTATACATGTATGTATATATATATATATATATATATAGTAATTTATAAAATATATATGGCGATTAAGCTACACTGAATATTCTGCGTTTCATCCACTTATAGGATTCGTCAGGCTTATGCGCGAATTCTGTGGTTTCTTCTTGTTTTTATATATGTTGAGGATTTCTGGTTAGCCAATCAGCTTTCTAGTATCCACCGCGTCCCTTCCTATCAGCCAATGGGCATGCATTTTATCGAACAAAGGATCTGTTTTAGAGCTAGGTTAGTGGTTTAAGGTAGATCTTTTCCCTCCTTTTTTATATATATATATATAAATATACCTATGTGTACACACATACATGCACATATATATACATATATATATATATACATACATATATATTTTATAAATTACTAACTAGCTCTACCTACGTATTGAGAACTTTTGAAGTAAATACTTAAAGTTTACGCATAAATCTATACTTTCGTATATTAAATTTATGTGAGTAAATGAAGTAGTTATATATATATATATATATATATATATATATATATACTACGTAATATTTCTCGTTATTTCCGGTTTTCTTTTGCACATATTGTATCCTTGTATACTATACTTTTGGTTAGACATTTATTTTGTAAGTGTGTGCGAAATCTACAGTTGCATTTAAATTGTTCATTAATACTATTTTTATTTTTATTTTTATTAGTCGTTGTTCTTGAGTGTTTGTATTATTATTATTATTATTATTATTACTAGTACTACTACTACTACTACTTACGTATTTGTACTTTGTGTTAGTTTTATTTTTGTCATGTGTTTCACCTTTTATTATTTATTTTGTTATTGTTTTCATTGTTCTTATTTAATATTATGTGCTTTAATTATCATCTCTAAATTTTTGCAGCAGCTGTATGATAAATGTTGATTATTTTTATTCAAAATTTTTTGTAGGAGATTGGTTACGGCAACAGTGTTTCGATAAGGTCTAGAAATTTCTTGCGAAGTTTGCCATATATATATATAGTAAAATATGATTTTTTTAAATTATATTTCACGTTTTTTGTGTACCGATCTTTGAATGATTCTTAAATAATAAAACAAAATAAAAGAATAACAGTTAGGCTGCATTCCAAGATCCTAATATTCATTTATTTTTTACCAAACAGCTCTTTCAGCATATAAAACATTCGGTACATTTTTTACAGACTAGTTTGGTTATGCAGAAACAATCGATGTTATTCAGTATCGACTCCTTTCGGAGAAAATAAATTTTTGTTTAAGTAGAAAAATGCATACAAGATAACGTCTGAAAAATGTATATTTCATAGAAAACTAAGCATCGCATGTTACTTCCGATAGCCATGAATATATGCACGAAATAATTAGATATCGGAATGATAGCAGATTGTATCTGCGTAATGAAACCAGTCTGTATATACATATATATATATATATATATATATATATATATATATATATATATATATATATATATATACAGTTTTGAATAAAATAGGCGGAAGTTTCTCAAGAGCTCTTTCGGCTATCATCTCATCAGGAGAAAATCGATAGCGTACAAGATAATCGAAGATCAGACAAGGGAGGATGGGGTCTGGTAGTCTCCCTACTTCTGCAGCTTTGGACTCTGCTATTGGCCAGCATTTGGTTGACAACCCGTGCCGTGCCGATAGATATAAAATAGAATGGTATGAGGTGCTACATAGAGCGGACTCCAGAAACCATTTAAAGATTTTAGAGTCTGTCTCTATTGCGGTGCGTCAACCTTCTTTGTGCCGGCAAAAGGAAACATCACACGCATTGTTTCTCTTTGGGGAACTTTGAATCATTTCTCCCGTTTTTTTTGTTGTTTTTTTCTGTTTTTCCCCCCTCGTTGTGCCAGTATTTTAATCGTTTTTAAACGTTAATAAATTTATTTTAGTGTCCCCGTACTTTTGGCACATTCAATAAGTTCCCCATTAGAACTCTTTATTTTCGACATAATATTATTTTGTACGCTATCGATTTTCTCCTGATGCGATGATAGCCGAAAGAGCCCTTGAGAAACTTCCGCCTATTTTATTCAAAACTGTATATAAATTCTGTTCCTCCAAACATATATATATATATATATATATATATATATATATATATATATATATATATATATATACATACATACATATATATATACGTAGATTTCGTTGATTTTTTAAACGATATCAAGGTTAGCGTCTCCACCTTGGAGATCGGGTGTTTTTTAGAAAATCGACCTTTTTTATTTGGATGTAAAGTAATAATATTTTTTTTATTGATTTATTATTTTTTAACCACAAAACAGTAATCTTCGTATATGCATGTTTCGGGGCTTGACTGTTATTATCAACAACAAAATCTACGTAAATATATATAAACGATAAAAAGCTATGTAGTAAATTGTCTATGGCTACATAGCGTAATGGATTAAGACGCTGGACTGAAACACATAAGCTCCGAGGTTCGATTTCTAATAAATGGTAAGCTACGCTGAAGAGGGGTAGGGCCCCTAAACGTGCAGACAGTCATTTCATATCGACAATCTGACATTTACAATTTAGGAAACTTTTGGGGTTTTGTAAAGTATGTTATATATATATATATATATATATATATATATATATATATATATATATATATATATATATTATTATTATTATTATTATTAAAATATAATTATTCACTGACACGTGTTTCGTCGTCTACGACTCATCAGAGTGGCTGCATCTAGCGAGATTCGAAATCGGGACCCAACGGTAATGAGGCGGTATATATATATATATATATATATATATATATATATATATATATATATATATAATATTAACGGGGGAGGGCACCGAAGCAAGAAAAATGAAACTGGCTTGCAAGACACGAATATATACAAATGTAGGCAAATTTGAGCATAATTTATTGGTTTGAAAATATGAGTTCTGTTTTACCAATTGTCATAAAATTTTACCCATAGCAAACTATTATAAAACCTTGCAAACTTTCATGTAGTTTTGTCCCATAGAACCAAAGATATAAGCATTTTAATATTCAATTTGGCTACGAGTATATATATATATATATATATATATATATTAATATTCAATTTAGCTACGAGTATATATATCTATCTATATCTTCTATCTATCTATCTATCTATATTCCTATAAATTCGCTTTTCTTTTGGGTGTATTGATAGTCATATTATAAAACCCCTTTTCTACTTATTTAAAAAGAAAATACAATTTTCTTATATATGGGTTGTGGAATTGCATCCATCTGCAAAAGATCTAGCTAATTTGCATATTCTTTTAAACATTCATTTTAATTAATTTCCTATTAATTTTTTTCGGTTTTCTTATGGGGTGATCATCTTTATTTAACTATTACGTGTAATTATATTCATGCAGATATTCTACATGATTTATACTTGCGTAATATTTGCGTAAAACGTTTACAGGAAACACAAAATTGTTTCCATATATATTTATATATACGTATATATTGTTGTTGCACAGATTTTGCCTACCAAACTCCTCCTAGAGTTTTTGGTCTACGGACATAAAATTTCATATATAAGATGTTTGAATCCATGCAAAACTTTATATTTTTGTTTTAGCCTGGAAAAATCCGTGCAAAAGTGTGAAAATTAAAAAAAATGAAATTTGCCAGGTGAAGGTCGAATGCTGCCATTACGAATGCATAATGTAGTTAATATTGGTTCATGTTTTAATTTTTAGCCTTGCAGTAAACATGTTTTCATAGCCCAGTATTTATGGCAGAGGCAAAATAAATCGTGAGCTGAACGTTGTGGTTTCGATTCTCAATGGTGGCGCATGAGTCTTTTTTTTTCATCATTATTATATATTGCATCCAATCTATCTATCTATCTACATCTATAAAAGTGTAAATGTCTGTCTGTCTTTTCTCTATGGTAATTAAGGAAGACTATTATACAGAAATACATTACTTTACATATTCACACTTTTTAATATATACATATGCACATAACCTTATGGACAGTATATAGGGCCCGAGCAAAGCCGGGCGGAACTGCTAGTATATATATATTAATATTCAATTTGGCTACGAGTATTCTTTCTGGCAATTTTATAACTTTTAAGATAGACACTATTGATCAGAATTTAACAAATTAAGGCTCGTTAGAAAGGTAATGGCCCGAATTGTGCAGTGCGCCATCTGTGATGTACCCGTAACGTACCACATTAAGGGAATCATCCATCGATCAGAGCCTATTTATAACATTTTTTACAGCCATAAAATGCTTCAATAATAGTCATTTGTTTTCGTAGTTTTGCCTATGAATTACGAAAGATGGGATATTTACTCAAAACATCTAGCCTTTATGGCGAGGAGACTAAAATTTGCTGCTATGAGTCCAAATGATCTGAAATAACAGAAAAGGGAGACTTGATTCCAAATATTTCTTATATGTTATATCTCCCCATTTTGGTTTTCATAAAATGAATATAAACTACCAATTCTTATTCTGATTCTTTATAAATTTCTAAATATTTAACTATAATTTTTTTTTGTCCCGATTACCGTATAAAGCACAAGTTAAATGTGCAGATATTCTCTCAAGACGTAAAAACACTTTTTTGTGGTAAAGTGATCTATATATTTAAGTCTCACTGGAAGTTTGAATCAATAAATATTATTAGTGTATTATTAGTACCATTATGGAAGATTTTTAAGCAAATAATTTTTTTTTAAATATAATTAAACGAATCGTTTTTGACATGGAAAAATAGTCACACACAATTCCGATTCTGATAACGGTTCCGATACCCCAAAGGTTCCGATAAAAAAGACAGAGAGGGAGATTCAAGGGTTATGGGATTGCAGCATTTCCACAAACAGGAGCATTAAAGCGCTTCTTCCTTTCCTCTAACCAGTGGGAAATTCTTGGGCAAGGTCGAGTACCAACTTAGACGCTCCGCCTCCAAACAGGGAACGAAATGTCACGTCATGCCGATTATGGATAAACTGTTGAGCAGCCCGACCGTTACTTCCGAAATTGATCAACTCTTCATTGTGGTACAATGGCGAAGACTATGCGCTCTGTATGAGCAATGTTTCTATGACAAATGCTTGCAACTAACTAGAGGTTTACAAATTTGTGTACCTGGACAGTTTTGTCAGCAGGGATGGAGGAACAGACGAGCATATCAAGAGTCGGATAAGTAAAGCCAGACACGCCTTCAGCATCTTAAGACCAATCTGGAGAACAACAGCCCTCTCACTTCGGAATAAGATTCGAATTTTCAACACCAATGTGAAGTCGGTACTACTCTGTGGCTCAGGAACATAGAGGGTGACCAAAACCAACACCTACAAACTCCAGACATTCATCCGCAGAAACATCTTTAACATCAGATTGCTAGAGACTATCTCTAAAGAACAAGTGTGAGATAAAATCCACCAAACCCCAATTAAGATAGAGATCAAAAAACGACCACATTTTTGGACACATTTTGCGGAAGCCAGTATCCAACATCACCAGGCAGGCTCTAGAATGGAACCCGCAAGGCAAGCGTGATTTTTGGCCCGAGGCAGACATGGAAAGGAAACATTAAGGCTGAGACCAGAACTGCCAGAATGACATGGGCCGAACTGAAGGGGACCAGCCAGAACCAGGTCCGCTGGAGGAGCTTCGTTGTGGCCTTATGTTCCCCAAGGAATCAAAAGGCCTAAACTAAAACGAAACATAAGTGCTATATTACGCACAATATCTTGACGAAACAGTTCAGAAAAGACTGGTGCATTATGATCAAAGTGTGTGTGTGTGTGTGTGTGTGTGTGCGTATGTGTGTGTGAGAGAGAGATGGAGAGGGAGAGGGGCGAATATATAGTAAAAGAAAGAGAGAGAAGGAAGGGAAGGAAGAAAAGAGTAACAATACTTTTTTACGCTAGAATGTAAGCAATAACGTTTTTTTCTAATTTAACCGTAAAATTGTAGCGAGATGTTGACAGGTGTTTTTCACGATTCCATTTGCGTTTGCGCAGAGGTGACCTCCTCGATATTTCTGCGTCTATTTAAAACCGCAAACATCAAAAGAGAAGGAAAGCTGCATTACACCGAAGTTCTGAAAACCATTTACTTATTTTTATTGCATCAAACCCTTTTCCATTGCAGCACCTGTTATGAATATTACGCAACCAAAAGCAGACTTTTAGTCGACATAGAAAATCAAAACTTTGCTCCTGTTAAAAAGCATCTGATAAGTCGCCCGTCGTATTACAAGATATTGTCGTAGTTATTCTGTATTTTCCTCCGACATAAAGAAAAAATAACGCTTCATAGCAGAGAACTAGTATTCGAAATGTTAATATATGTTTTCATTTTTAAGCATAAGAACGTGAACATATATATTATCCTATCGCACATAAATACAGGGTGACCAAAAAAAAACAGGCCCCAACTCTAATTCGGTCCCGTTTCTTAGTGTTTTGTTCATGTGAAATGAAACTTTGGTCATAACTAGTTTGTTATTATTAAAAACATCACATTCAAACACTTTGGCCTTTTTTCTCCGTTCTACAGCATATGTTCTATATGGCCTCCATTTAGCTTTTGTTTTTTGGGGGGGTCACCCTATATATATATATATATATATATATAACTAGCAGGGAGACCCCGACGTTGCCCGGGATTAAACGATGATCAACGAATATTTCACACCCCTATATTTTTATTGTTATCGAAATCAGTGAAATCGCCCGGGAGGAAGCTTCACATGCTTCCATTCTACGTTGCACTCTAGAGAACCTCATGTCTCATTTATAAAATTATTTCATATAAACATCTTTCCAGTTAACAAAAAAAAACATTAAGAAATTTACGTGCGCGGTTTGAATCTACAGACCACCTTATGAAAAAAAAAAACTTAAATTTTCAAGTCTTATAAAATTCTTGATATTAATGATAAAAAATTAGGAAATTTACGTGCAGAGTTTGAACTTATTAACCTGCCATGCAAAAAAAAAAAAAAAAAAAAAAAAAACAAGAAAAGAACATGCCATCAACTTACCCACAGTAGACGTAGAATTTTCCCAGCTTCATTGTTGCTAAGCGACGACATGGAAGAGAGATAAGTTAAAATAACTGTTTCGATTATCGGGGCTATTCTGAGACAAAACTTAACTAAAATCCCTCCCACGCTTACACAATAAAGTTCTTTAAATTTTAAAGAAAATCTGTTCAGCCGTTACGGAGTCTATAAGGAACCAACTCACACACACAGACAAACTTGCATTTATATAATTGTAGAGATTATTGTCACAGCCAAGCAACTGGTAGGTGTGTATTTAGTGTCTAAAAGAGTTTTTTCACATCTGCGTCTTTGTTTCTGTATTCTGAAAGTTGAGGCTATGGGGGATGCATTTCGTGCTGTGTACAGTGTGGTTTGAGAGATTATAACGCATAGCCACTAGTTACTGTGCTGTTTTTTCACTAATAATTTGTATGTAGTTATTAAGGCGAAGCTGGAACGCCCGTTTTCTTTCCCCAGCGTAGTTTATCTTCGTACACTTGCTGCAATATATTAGATATATCATGTCTGGACTATCGCAGTTAAGAGGGAGAAGTTTGAGTTGGATGCTGGTGCTATGGAGAGAATATGCCGTTGTTATTATGTGTTGACATATATTATACAAGTTAGAAAAGCATTTCATCCAAGCCATGAAAATTGTTAAACAAAATGTTTTTACAAAAAAAAAAAATTTTTAAATAAAGGTACTAGATTCAATTTGAAATTTATTTAGCTTCAAAGTGCACTTTTATAAATTTTACAAAGTAAGGTATAAAAATTTAATTTAAATTGAATTAAAAAATTACCTTGGATTTATTTGATGTAATGTATATTCTGTTGCACTTAAAAAAAAGCATTGAACATTGTATATCTATATATCATTAATTGCTAGATGAAAGATACTGTTTTGAAATTGCAACAAAATGTACATTACATAAGATAAATCCAATGTAATTTTTTGATTCAATTTAAATTAAATTTTTATACCTTACTTTGTAAAATTTATAAAAGTGCACTTTTAAGAAAAATAAATTTAAAATTGAATCTTGTACCTTCATTTTTAAAGCCTATAGTAAAAACATTTTGTTTAACAATTTTCATGGCTTGGATGAAATGCTTTTCTAACTTGTATCTTATCTTTTTAAGATTATATTTTAAATCTCTCCTCTCTATTTCAGTTTGTATTGCTCCTCACACCACAACTCATTTTTGCAACCCCCTCTTTGTATTATTACAGTTCTGAATATTCTCTCCGTTTCAGTTTGTATTTCTCCTCACACCACAGCTCATTTTTGCAACTACCTCTTTGTAATACAGGTCTGAATAATGGGAAAATCTGATTTTTTTTAAACAAAAACTTTAAAATAACTTTTTTAGATTAAATTTTTTAAACTTCTTACAGAATAGAAAATCTTAAAAATTTAATAAGGAACATATTTCATATCGGTTTCATTAATAAATATTCAGTACATAAAGGACTTATAACTGGTTACGGTCAATAGTAGTCCTCGTCAGCGAAAGCCTTTGTTATTGTTATTCTATTATTAATATTATCTAAAACATTTTGTGTCCTGCTCTTTCGCGCGAGGACTAATTTAGGTAGGTTGCAAGCTTTGTTTTCTTGAGGTTTGGGGGTGTGATGTATTTTTGTGGATGTTTGTTAAGAATAAAGATTAGAAAGTCGTCGTTTTGCACTATTGGGGGTTTATTTGATATTGTGTGGAGGGTAGGTCATGTTGCAATTGTTTGCATATCTGTTGGAGGGGGATTGTGTAGTCTTTGGAGTTATTGTTAAAGTCAAATAGTATCGGTATTTGTGGCGATAATTTTTTATTTATTTTGATGCTTTGCTGATTGATTTTTTTATATGTAATTTTCAGGGATAGCTGCAGTGGATGAAATGGGTGGTTAAAATTCACACCTATGTGCAATATTCGGATAGCTCGGTGCAGATCCTTTTCATGCGTAGACAATGACTGTGGATGCTGAATCTTTTTACTCTGATGCGGTAGCAGCTCTCAAAATGTAGATATTTGTGTCTGTCGGTGGGTTTGGTGCATAGTGTTGTTGCGATGTGATTATTAGTGATGTTGAACATAATACAAAATAGGCTTCGTGGCTTAGTGGGTGATGCCCCTTTCTCTTCCCTGCAACCTCTCCCCCACAGAAGAGACGTTTCGAGCCTGTCTTTGTTTTATCATTACTACCATGGTAGGTGCTAGTCTGAACTCCAATCTCTCGTCCCGCTCTCGCCAATCTTTCATGATAAACACCCACTTAGCTGACACCACTGTAAAAACTTTCCCCACTCCTTATCTGTGTCAAAATGAAAACGTAGATTCACTGAACAAAACTTCTTTCTTAGAAGTGCACGGCTGCAGAACTCTGTTCCGGTTGTCTGTTTCCGACCTGACTACAACCTGGATGTCTTCAAGTCCAATATAAACAAATCCCTGATGAACCGCCTCCTTAAGTAAGACACTTTTATCAAATCTTCAACACTAACGTACTGTACACGCAATAACCCTTATCTCCGAATGGCTTCCGGGCCTTGATAAGTGGTGACTACCTTGTAAAAAACCGTCTAAAAAAGAGTTTTTGTGGTGGAGTGTTCTGTAGTGATGTTTCTTGTCTTTTTGATATGAGGCAAATGAGAAAGGTGTCATCAATGTACCTTAAATAATATTAGGGATGTGCGCATGTATTTTGGTGTGAACATGTGCAAGTAGATATCGGCATAGCTGGCAGCCACTTCTCTCATAGCTGTGTCTTTTTTTTATAAAACAAATGATGATTTTTTAATGTAAAGTTAATCTTGGTATCATGTAGGTTCTGTATATATATATATATATATATATATATATATATATATATATATATATATATATATATATGGTCAGGGTCAACGGCTAACTAGCACCGTGTGTGTTTGTGTGTATGTATGTGTTTGCTGGGGTGGAGAGGGCTCCCGTAAGCCGTGGTGAAGGCAACCTTTCTAGGAGAAGCAAATCTCTGATTTAAAAAACCATAAAGCGAGAGACCAGTGCCCGCATTAAGCTGGTCTGCAGTTTAACTTGTTGCTGGCTATCTTTTTCTTACTTGTTGCTGGATCTCAACATTTTGAACCGAGAGAGAGACTTAGCTGTCGTACAAAGCTAAGACTCTGTAACATCATATTTGTATAGATACTCCCTCAAGCATTTGTCTATAAAATGGTCCTGTGGCGATAGAAGTCATTTTTGGGCTCCATGGACTTTAAGTGCCTGAGAGAGTGGCACTCGTCTGACAAGACGTTGCAATAATATATATATATATATATATATATATATATATATATATATATATATATATATATTACATGGTAGTAACCACTTATTAAGGCCCGGAAGCCACTCGGGGATAAGGTTTATTGAGTGTACAGTAATCAATGGGATAATATCGTAGTAATTGTTAGTAATGGAGATGTGATAAAGTGAATTACTTAAGGAGACTTGCTTCGTTTGTTAAATTCTAATCAATAGTTTCTGAGATTTTATAATTGCTAAAAAAAGGTGAGTTTTATTTTACATGGGGGGTCACGACTCATCAAGGCCCGACGGCCACTCAGGGATAAGGGTTATTGCGTGTAGAGTAATCAATGAGATAGTATTGTAGTAATCATTAGTATTGGGGGTTTTGATAGAGTGTCTTACTTAAGGGGGCGGTTTGTCAGAAGTTTGTTTATGTTGGACGAAGACGTCCAAGTTGTAATCAGGTGGGAAACAGGCAAGCGGCAGAGAGTTCCACTGGCGTGCAGTTCTAAGAAAAAAGCTTTGCTCATGGAATCCACGTTTGGATTAAGGCACAGATAAAGAGTGGGGAAAATTATTAACAGTAGTTTCAGGTGATACACACACACACACACACACACACACACACATATATATATATATGTACATGTATATATATATATATCGCCTTTTTTGCTTGCTTGTCGTACCTGCGGCATTGCCAGTCCTCTAATATATATATATATATATATATATATATATATATATATATATATATATATATATATATAAAGGGAGCGAGAGAGCGAGAGAGATTTAGTTACTTCATTTAATTATATAAATTAATATCGGAAGATATAATTTTATGTGTAAATTTTTCAGCATTTACTTCAAACAGTGCTTAATACATAGGTAGAGCTAGGTAGTAAATTATGAATATATATATATATATATGGCAATTAAGCCACACAGACTTAATGTATATGTATATATATATATATATATATATATATATATATATATATATGTATATATATAACTTTATATATATACGTATTTATATATATATATATGCATATATATATATATGAGTGAGAACGTGTGTGTATGTGAGGGCACTTCTAAACCTATATACTCAACGCATTTTTGATCTACAGACTTGACATTTTTGTATAGGGTATTCAGATATGTGGAAAACTTTTAATCGGTTTCTCATCCGGAAACACGGCTGCTAAGTGGTCAAAATTTAAAAATTGGTAATTGGTAAGTTATAGAATTCCTATCCGTTTGTCAACTGTTTCACGACTGCGCATGCACAGACGTGATGCGTGATAGCGTCTTTATTTTAAGAATAAGTAGGTTTCAAAACATTTTATAAAGACCGTGGTAAGCTGATCTAATGATTACCGTACCTGACTCACCGTCTTTCGATCTCAACTCGATTAATTTTGTTTTACTTACAATAATGACCTGTTTAGAAAAAACATAATAAACACATGCAAGTATCTTTCATTTATTGAAATACAATATTTATACGTATTTTACGACTGGGCTACGCCGGGCGGCTTGCTAGTATATATATATATATATATATATATATATATATATATATATATATATATATATATATATATATATATATGGGGGGGTATATATATGTGTGTGTATGTATGTATGTATATATGTATGTATGAATGGCGAAATAAACTCTTTTTTTTGGGTCAACGGCCCACTAGCACCGTGTATATGTGTGTGTGTGTGTGTGTGTGTGTGTGTGTGTGTGTGTGTGTGTGTGTGTGTGTGTGTGTGTGTGTGTGTGTGTGTGTGTGTGTGAATGTGCATTGGGGTGGAGAGGGCTCCCGTAAGCTGTGGTGAAGGCAATCTTTCTGGGAGAAGCAAATCTCTGATTTAAAAAACCATAAAGCGGAAGACCATTACCCGCATAAAGCTGGTCTGCAGTTTAATTTGTTGCTGGCTATCTTGCTCTTACTTGTTGCTGGATCTCAACATTTTGAATCGAGAGAGAGACTTAGCTGTCGTACAAAGCTAAGACTCTGTAACATCATATTTATATAGATACTCCCTCGGGCATTTGGGCTCATGGATTTTTAATGTCTGAGGGAGTGGCACTCGTCTGACAAGAGACGTTGCAATCATCATCATCATGTATGTATGTATGTATGTATGTATGTATGTATGTATGATTGCGTGTTCGTGTGTGTGCATGCGCGTTATATCGTGACTTGCCGTATGGTTTATTCCACAAATAGTAAAAAACAAGAATATAGTCCAATGAAATATATATATATGTGTGTGTGTGTGTGTGTGTGTGTGTGTGTGTGTGTGTGTGTGTGTGTGCGTCTAAAGAGAGAGAGAGAGGAGAGAGAGGAAGAAGAAAAAGAGAAACGAATAGAAATAGATAGATAGATCGGTAATTCCATCGGAATATTAAACATTAAAATGGTCTTTTATATATATATATATATATATATATATATATATATATATATATATATATATATATATATATATATATATAGGACAAGAAGCCTATTGCTTCTCATCTTGAAATTAAGAGGTATATGTATCATAGTTAAATAGGGGGTGTATTGTTGCAGTGTGGTAATTTATTTTAACGGTTTGTGGGGTTTCTATTTTCTATGGAGTGAGTAATTTTGATTAATTTTTTGGGGAGGGTTATGTCAGGTTGTAAAACTGAAACGTAATATACGGCAATATAAGCCTTCGAAATGCCCTGGCATAAAGAGTCCCTTCTATCCCCAAAATTTTGCCTGTATTATTCAATAAATGATCCATTCCCTATCTACCAATATATAGTTTTGTGTCTTCATTTCATACTCTTGTTGTTCTATTGTATAAGTTCCAATAATAATTGTTGAGCTTGACATTATCCGGATAAGTCTCCTTTTGTAGAATTGATGTTTCTCTTTTCCTTTTACATTAAGCTATATATATATATATATATATATATATATATATATATATATATATATATATACTAGGAAAAGTACCCGTCGTTGACTGGGTTCAAAAACAGCCTACAGAAAATGGACTCTGATTTATGAAAGTATGATGGGTTATGAAAGGGAAGGGTTATAAAAAGATAGCTTCGAATTTGGGCGTATCAAAACCAAAGCAGAATATGCTGAGAGTAAAAATAAAATAGATAAACCCCATAATTTATTATACCATACCTGTTCACACTTTTACACTTATCACAATATTCTGTGGATCTATATTAAAAACCCTTGTTAAACTTTGTGACATGTTTACATTCTATGGAGGTCAGGCGCGAACGAATACCCCATAATTTTATTATACCATATTACTTTAAACTGAAATAATTATCAAAGTATACTTACGCTAATAGATATGAAAAGTCTTTATTAAAGTTTGTGCCTATTTCCATTCTATGAAGGCCAGGCGCGAACGAAGACCCCACAATTTTATTATACCATCCCTATTTAAGTTAAAACATACTTATCAAAGTATTCTTATGTACATTTATATCAAAAACACTTGTAAACCTTTTTTTTTAATTTTTTAATTCTCTTTTTCATACTTTGTGGACCAGGCGCGAACGCAGACCCCACAATTTTAATGAACCACCTTTCTGCCAGATCTAACGTACCCATTCCTCTGTCTCGATACATTATCTTTCATTATATGTAATCAGTTTTTAAAAATAGTCAACCATATAGGAGCCTATTCGTGACCAGACACACACACACATTCAGCTTTATATATATATATATATATATATATATATATGGCTGTTGGTAAGTGTGGAAGATTATTTTGCCGACAACGCGTGTGGAGTTTCTTTCTGCCGCCTCCCTCCTCTATGTCTCAAATTGTCTTCCGTTTTTATCTTTCGCTTAGTCGTGGTCTCTCACGACTAGCTAACGGTTTAGTGTTAGAGAGGTACTATTTATTTCATCATAGCAATATATATATATATATATATATATATATATATATATATATATATATATATAATGATTGCAACGTCTTAGACAAGTTGCACTTCCTCAGACACTTAAAGTCCATGAGCCCAAAAATGACTTTCATCGCCACAGGACCATTGTAATAGACAAATGCCTGAGGGAATATCTATACAAAGATAATGTTACAGAATCTTAGCTTTGTACGATAGCTAAGTCTCTCTATCTCGGTTCAAAATGTTGAGATCCAGCAACAAGTAAGAGCAAGATAGCCAGCAACAAGTGAAACTGCAGACCAGCTAAATGCAGGTACTGGTCTCCCGCTTTATGGTTTTTTTAAATCAGAGATTTGCTTCTCCTAGAAAGGTTGCCTTCATCACGGCTTACGGGAGCCCTCACCACCCCAACACACACATACATGCACACAAACACACACGGTGCTAGTTGGCTGTTTACCCCCGAAAAAGGGTTCATTCGCCCTTTGGAAGGTCTTGCTTTTAATCCTTCAGAAAGACTAGTCACCCTCCTCAACAAACAAGTCTGGCGGAGGACCATGAGGCAGATAGTAGTGGGTTACATGGTACCAGTAGCATATGACATGACCTGACATATATATATATATATATATATATATATATATATATATATATATATATATATATATATAACTACTTAATTTACTCACATAAATTAATATACGAAAGTATAGATTTATGCACAAACTTTAAGTATTTACTTCAAAAGTGCTCAATACGCAGGTAGAGCTAGTTAGTAAGTTATAAAATGTATATGCCGATTAAGCTACACTGAATATTCCGCATTTCATCAACTCTAGGACTCTTCAGGTTTATGCGCGAATTCTGTGGTTGTTTCTCGTTTTTATATGCGCATCTTCTATTGAGATTTTAGTTAGCCAATCAGCTTTCTAGTATCCTAAAATTCTAGTAACTAAAATCTCAATAGAAGATGCACATAAAAAAACGACAAACAACCACAGAATTCGCGCATAAGTCTGAAGAGTCCTAGAGTGGATGAAACGCGGAATATTCAGTGTAGCTTAATCGCCATATACATTTTATAACTTACTATATATATATATATATATATATATATATATATATATATATATATATATATATATATGTATATATTAAATCCCCGAAACAGTGTTTCATGGTAAACAACTGATGATCCCTTGAAAAATAAAAAAATTGGTATTATAGTTAATTCGAGAGAGTTGATGCAGTGATTGCAGGTGATTAAATGACTTACTGACTAGATGGTTTTTTAACGAATGATAAAAAGTAATTTTTTGTATAGTTTTAAAGGTTAAAAACATCAAAGACTATATATATATATATATATATATATATATATATATATATATATATATATATATATATATACAGGGAAAGATTGAGAAAAAAGAGAGGGGGAGTAATGGAAAAATTTTAATCCACAGTAATTATTAATGCCTACACGTTTTACTTCGACATGCAGTAATTATTACTTCGTCCGTAGGTAGAAATAATAAAAACGCCTTTATAAAAATATCATTACAAGTCCTCTTCCACACATTTTCAGAGAATTATAACAAGTTCTTAATTTCGCCTAATGCAATGTCTGTTGTTGAATACTATATAACAAGTTTCCTGTATTTGTCCGTTTTTGCCGACATTATATATGGACCCTCTTTCCTCTTTTCATTTCTTGTAGTAATCATTGGTGGTTCCAGGGTTTAACAATATTCTGTTGAGTCGAAATAGACTTTATAACTGGATTTGAATTCATGTAATCGGTAGTAATTATCACATTCCAAATGTTGATTGCATAAGCGTTAAAACTAATGTCTTCAGGTAAAAATAAATATTTATTTATAAAACTATTATATATATATACATATATATATATAATCTCCATTACTAGCGATTACTACGATATTATCCCATTGATTACTCTACACACAATACCCCTTATCCCCGAGTGGCCCCCGAGCCTTGATAAGTGGTAACTTCCTTGTAATGTATATATATATATATGTATATATATATATATACTAGCAAAGATACCCGTGCTTCACACGGAGCTTTGTTGCGCACTCGGGTACCAAAATCTGTGGGCACCTTTCCAGTAAGTTGATGTTGTAAGAGCAACGATTGCATAAGGTGATTAACATTTTAACTACCTCTTGTAGTGACTGAAATTCAATCAGGAACTTCACAAAACATTTTCATCAAAAAGGAAGGTTACTTGATGTTACATAGTAAATTTTTCATTGAAGTCATTTTCAACTCTTGCTTAAATTTTATCTTGCACATTCAATACTAAAAACTTACCACAATCAGATCATGTCAGTTTTTCCTCATATCCATTTCTCGAACTTTTCACTAAAGAGCCTCAGGGTAAACTACATTTCTGCTGCTTTGATTTGGAGCCAGAATGTAGAGCTTTTCTGAACTTCCTGTCCGGCTGATGGAGACGTAGAACATACCGTGACTGAAGCAGTCTGATGTCAAGTCTACGCCAATGGTGTTAAATGTCTGACCTTGACTTTTGTTTATGCTCATTGCAAAACACACCTTCACAGGAAATTGGAGTCTCCGGAATTTAAATGGAAGTACTTAGTCCGATGGAACTAAGGGGATCCTTGGCAGTAGAACGGTTTCGCCTTTGTAGGGACCACAGGAAATGGTGGCCTCAAGTACATTGGTGTGCAATCTGGTGATAACACATCTGGTTCCGTTTGTTATTTTTGGCGGTTCCAAGGATCGAAGAATCATGATTGGCGATCCAATTTTGAGATTTAAAATGTGTGGAGGCATTCCAGATATCTCCAAAGAGTTTAAAAACTCCACAGGGTAGTGAACAGCTTCATATTCATTAGTAGCTGAATCAACTGACTTGTATTGCTTTGTGTCTCCTGGAAATTCATCCATTATTGAATTGTTCAAATGATTCACATTGCTGTTTAATGGCGAAATAATAGCCCTCTCAGCAAGCCAATCCGGTGATTTTCCATTGTTTTGCAGGTCTGGGTACACTTTGTCTTTCAGTTGCTTCTGATTACCGACACATTTACCAAGCGCAGTTGGAATCTTAATTGTGTCAGGTGAAGAAGTGATAGGAAACTGACCATTACCGATTTGGAGAAGCAATTTTGAGAAGTCTGCTGCAGCTGTGTTATCAGAGATATAGGCTCTCACATTAGTAGTCAGTCTCTTCACTATACCGTGCCTCCAGAGATAGGATTGTTTCAAACTTGCATTGACAATGTTAGCCCTTGTGCCATTTTTAACCACTGGGAGGATTTGACGGAAATCACCGCAAAATAAGGTTGGAATGCCACCCATGGGATTCTTGTTTCCTGTGATGTCTTGCAGTGTTCGGTCAATTGCTTCATAAGCACTCTTGTGCGTCATTGGGGCTTCGTCTACAATGATTGCAGAGGTGTCTCTAATTACATTTGCCAAGGCTGAGTTACCAGTAATTTTGCAAACTGGCTGATCCATTCGATGAGTATCCAAGGGTACTTTAAAAGTGCTGTGAAGAGTGCGGCCACCTTGTAATAGAGTAGCAGCAATGCCACTGAATGCTGTTGCAAGCACAATCTTTCTCATGGATCTAATCTTTGCAAGGATCAAATTGATTACAAAAGTCTTGCCCGTACCACCTGGAGCATCAAGAAACATCATGTTTTTGTTCATTTCACCTTGTGCTTCCAACATTGCCATGAATGAATTGTAAACTTCTCTTTGAGAATCGGTCAGTTTTTCTTGCATATTTTCTGCTTGTAGGGAAGTTCTTCAAGATTATAAGTAACTTCACGTTGATACTCTCTCGCGAGTCTTTCATCTCTCCCTTGCATTGGTGCAGGTAATCCATAGCTTGCCAATGGTTGACCGCACATAAGGAGAACTTTTTCTTCAATTAGACAAAGAGTTTTATTGTAGATGTCCTCATTAAAATCTGCTTCTGGATTGTTAACTTCTTGCCTGTATCTGTGAAGAATGTCTTCAGATATTACATCACGAAAAGCCATCCAGATCTCAAGAGGATTTCTTGGCTCACAGGCTGTTAAAATTATCACAAATAGGCTTCGCAAATTTGAAGGTGATTGAGTGGCACTTGCCTCTCCTACTGCTTGATGCAAGTGATGGTCATTTTCTAGAAGGCCTCGAGCAAGGCACGCTGCTCTGTATGTTTCAAACACCTGACCATTATATGCTCGCAAATTTTGAAATGAAGTTGGACCAGCAACCTCATTGAGCAACAGGCGTAAGAAATAACACTCCCCTGCTTTTGGACTAATCGTGTAGATTCTCCCAATGCATGGTGCCTTCCATACATCATCATTTTCAGTACCTTCAACTTGTACCCCACGCATTCTTCTCATCCATTTCTTTGTCGATTTGTTCCAAGTGTAAAACTCAGGGACTTCTACGTATTTGAGACCCCTTGCAAAGTCATCCTCATGGCAGAGTTGAAAAAATGCTGTCAAAGTTTTGGCAGGCGGTGGACCTTGGGCTCGTTCCAGAGCAGTATCAGCTGAGAACATGACACGCTGCCCATTTTCAAGATGAACAGAAAGTTGTACAATTGGGGGGAAATGTTCATGGATGGGATGTTCCAATATCCTCCAGGCTGCCTCTGAACTGCCGACATAACTTGCATTCTGGAACTGCTGGATCTCATCCACAATGTGACTTTGTACTTGGCCTTGTTGGTTAGCTGCTCCATCAGTTCTTTGTAGTTCAAACACTGCTTGATCACATCCTTTATTCACGTATTTGAGGACATATTTGATGCTTTGGATCGAGCTGCAAATTTCTACGTTAATGTGAGCGTTGAACTGCTGAAGGAGGACCTTGTTGTACGGAACAATCCACTGGTTTGTTATTTCTTGATTAACATACTGACCATTTCTCTTCATCCTTATTGTACCAGTCTGGCCTTCATCTTCTGGTTTTCTTCGCCTGTACTTGGGGTAAGAGTCTTGGCCTTGCTTGGTACACTGAAGAAATTCTTTTGGGTATTTTTTGGAACATTTGTTGTCAATCATACATGGACAATTTGGATTAAATGGTCCACAAGGTCCATGCACCATATGTGCCATCACTTTAGCATGAAGATCAGGATCTTCCTCTTTGTCAGGGATCTCTGCAGATATGCAGAGATCCATTTTTTCTGGTAGAAGTTTGTCCTCTGGGGCCTGCCAGGTGAGGATGTGTGCATGCGGCAGTCCTCTTTTTTGATATTCAATACTGTACAGGAAAGCCCTCAACCTGCCAAATCCTCCCTTTTTAATAAATTCAAGTAACTTTTTTAGCTTCTGCCTGAAAACCCTGCCAACAATATCTGGACGATCCTGAGGGTCTTGCCCTTGAAGACAATTTTCTGTAATTTCTGTCCACTTTGGATTTGTTGTGAACATGATGAAGAGGTCGGCTCGGCCCATTCGCCGAACATATGCCATGGCATCACTTTGACGCTCAAACATGTATTGAGGGCCTCCTGTATAAGTTGCCGGAAGTACAACTCGTTGACCAAACTGTTCTGGATTCCCATCCTCCCTAAGAATTAAATCTCTCAAGTTGCTATAATTGTCAGCTCTCAGGGTATGTTGCTCACGCCTCAGGAACTGTAAACGTTCTGTTTCAATCTTGCAGTACACATCCACCAGCCATTGTTGAAATAGCCTTCGGTACCAGAGAAAATAGTTTCCAGGCCGAGTCATTAAATGGTACGAATAAAATTGCTGTTGGGTAACTTTTCGCCCATTGGATGCCTTCATGTAGATGTTTTAAGATGGAGAACCATAGGGGTATATTAACGGGTACATTAAAGTATCGTAGAGGGGATGTAGTTCGGAGATCCATTTTAATGTATCATTTCTAAAACGCAAGACAATATCCCGGTTAGCTGTTGGTTCATTCTCCATTAATATTCCAATCTCATACGTTGTTGTTGGAGCATTGAATCGCCGTGGATGCTCTTCTTGCAGCCTTCGGTCTTCCCTTATGACAACTTTATGTTCTACCAAGTGTTCTTCTTCAATCCTCTCCTTTGTTGTTTTCAGCTGACAAATAAAGCTGTTGTTCTCATGTAAAAATTCAGTCAGACTTTGGAGAATGTCTCTATTGAGTCTACTGTCACGTCCCCGATTATGTAGTTCCTCTTCCAGACTATCCAAGAAGTAGACTTGAATAAACTTTGCTGTTTCATCTTCAGGTGGTAAAAGACTCACAATCTGGTGGCAAACCTGGCCTCGAATTCTAAAAGAAGGATTCCACCCATGTACTGCCGCAATTTTGTGACCAAATGATGTCATTGCAAAACAATTGTTATAACTGCGTAGATTTTGCAGAAAATCTTTAGAGATGGGACCATTGCCGGAGAGCAAATCTTGAAGCAACTGAGGCAGTGGTGGAAAGCTATCAAGCACAACTTTGCCAGAAGAACAACAACAACCAGGGGTTTCTCCTTTAAATTTTACAGCTGAGCAATGTTGACATACTTTGTCCATTTTTCCTATATCAGCTGTAGTGAGAGAGTCATTTTTGTTGTAGAGCAATCCTTTTCTATTGCAGTGTTCTATTTCATGGTGTCTCAAAGCAGTCATTCGTTGTCTAGCTGCCTCGTTTTCTGTCAATTGCTGGGGCAAAGTCATACTCTCTCTCCATGCAGCCTCTCGTTGTTGCCCTTGGTATAGGCGAAAGCTTCGTTGGGTTTCCGATTCATTCTGATGTCGTTGAGCCACTCTCAACTCACCTTGTGTACGTCTACTTACCTCATATAATTCATTCGATCGTAATATTGCTTCTCTTTCCAGTGCATATCTTTGCCTTTCTTGAATTTCATCTTGTGATGAATTTAACCGTCTTACAGCATGTCTAGTTCTGTCAGCTTCACGTTGGGTTTCTCTTTCCAAATCTGACAGTCTTGCTCTCCTTTCTCTTTGACGTATCCTGTTAAGTTCTAGACGTCTTTCTCTATCTGAATTGTTTTCATTGGAGCGAATTGCAGCAACTCTTAGTCTATTAGCTTCCAATCTTTCCATTCTTTCTTCCTCACTTTCGTTTCTACTTCGTTTGGGTGGCATAATTTCGGTTTTAAACGGAATTGTTTAACGATATTAATGATTGTAAATTAATTAAGCGTAAAGGAAATGTATACTAACTGAAATGGACGAACTATAAATAATATTTCTGAATAGTACAATTATAAACAATTATATTGTACCTATTTACTATGCCTCCCCACGGGACAGAGTTAGACACCAGGGTCGTTTTTTAACGTGGAGAAAAGGTACAAAAATAAAAATTGTCTCAGTCGTGAAGGATTTCTCCTCCACCGAAAGAGAACAAGAAAATGAAGTGCAGCATCTGAAGAACAGATACTACACTTTGATCTTGACCAAAAGGAATGAATAAAAGCGACCTACGTGTGACTCATTACTTCCGGGTGTAAACGCCACAGTCTAAAAGTAATAATTAAAAAAAAAAGTAAATGTAAAATAAATGTAATACCAACTTAGGTTAACTAAGTAAACAGTACAATTAAAACAGTTCTATTAAAACAAATAATTACTAAGATCTAGGTAATTGTTAGTCTCATTGTTATGGTTTTAAAGAAAAAAATGTGTAAAAAAAAGTTCTGCTTTTGTGAGTACGTGTATTTCTTTTAAATTACATAACCTTTTTATTTTATTATTTATATCTCTTTTAAATTTATATATTTTGTTAGTAAACTGGAAGAAATTCAGTTGAATAAAACCTTGTTCGTGTTCTTTACGTTAAACTCATATTTTTATAAAAGGTTCATCCGGTTTAAAGAAAGCACTAAGTTTAAATAAGACTGGAAATAACTAATTCAATATATAAATAGAAAAATGAAATAAATATAAGCTTTAAGTCTTAAGATAGTAATAATCAAAATATAAATAAATAAATTATTTGTAGTTCAAATCTATGATAAGACAGGCTTTCGAAATAGGCTCGACCAGAAAGATTATATTGGAACGAAATTATAATCTCCGTGCCATTTTCAAAACAACCCCACAAAAGTAACGATATCCTGCAGTTGGTTAAATGTAGGCACCGCCAAAACTGGGGGGGCAGGTCAGTACTTTTTGACGGACCGTCTTTTTAAAAATCTACCAAAAATCAGGTAATTATCCGATCAATACGAAATTTTCAGCGATTATTAGGAGAAGAATGAACTTTATAACAGTGTACTTATTTTTCATAAACGATATTTATATATATATTTTTTTTTGCTTACAAAACCCCCCCTTGTTTTGAAGTGGGAACAAATATGCTTAAAATAATCATCTGAAACTGAACAAAACATATTGTGTGTGTGTAAGGGACAGAATTATAGATTAAAAAAAAAAAAATTGTTATCATACCTTATTTTGACGTCTGAATATCAGAACTTCGATTGTGTTTAATTATCCCGCTTTTGAGTTTTGAAGTGTGAAATTCGGTGAATATGTTAAGTAAAATAATTAATTTAAGTTAAGCAAAACAAAAAAAAAATTTTTTTCATATTTATACGAAAAAAGCCATTTTAAAATTTTTGATAAATAAATTAACAATTTTTTTTTAGCGAGCCGAATAATGCATGACCATTATTAAACAGAGCATGCTTTGAATAATCGATACAAAAAAAAAAATTCGATAAATATTGTGCCCTTTGTGTTAAAAATAGCATCATTTTTTTTCGATCTCGTTTGAAAACGTTTGCCGCCTTTCGACTACGGTGGACCAAACGCGCTGAAATAATTTTTTTTTATTCTGCTTTAAATTGCCCCCTCCCCCCATTTTGGGGAGCCTGGCCCCCACACACATACACATTAAAAACCAAACTCATACAAATGGTCACCCATCTGGTACTGGCCAGCCTCAGCTTAATAATACATTGAAATTTTCGTCACTGAGAAATAAGTTTTTTTGGCCTGTTTAGTCTTCCATAGTTTTCGTCTCATCGAAAGAAAACGTAAACAGAGTCGATCTGAACTCTTCGGCGACGCGAAATATCTGGTTACATATATGAATAAGTGGAATTATTTGAAATTCAGGTACTTATATTATAATATTTTTGCATATTCTCTTAGAAAATCATCCTAAATCTTAGTTAGACAATAAATGAATAAATAAATTATTTCAAAAACCCTTTTTTTTAAATATTTAAGTACGTTTTTTGTGCAAGACAAAAAATAACAATTGTTAACTTTTTGGGAAAATTTAACATTTAAAATTGAATTAAAAATAGTAGAAAAAGTTTTACATTATTCTGTTTTCTATATGATAAAATTCAGGGTTTTATCTTTCTGGAAAAAAAAAAGTTACTCAGAAATAATGGATTTTAATAAATGTAATTTAGTTTTAAAAAACAACAACAACTTGATTTTGCGGCCATTTTTGGCGGTGCCTAGTTAAATGACAATGGTTGTAAGAAAAATGTAAAAGAAAATGCGCTTATCTGTTTATTTTGACCTGTTTTATTTAATTAAAAAAAATTGGCTATAACTGGAAGAGAGCGTTATGTTTTGGGGGTTGTTTAAAAAATAGAATGGAAATAAAGTTAGTTCCGTTTTAATTGTGTTTAATTGCGGCAAGCGCTAACAAAATCGAAAAATCACTGTTTACATTCGAAATGTTAACTTTTATAGGTTTACAGGTTTGCTGACAAGGCTGGGGGTGTTTAATACAATTATTTTACTAAATTGATTTTTTTCATTTAAAAATAAAATTATTTCTTTTTTAATAAAGTTTTATTTTAAAATATTTGTTTTTGTTTATTTATATAAAATTACGATAGTTGAATTGTATTCTTTCAATTATATTGGCAAGTAAAATATAAAAGATTAAAACGGAACGAAATTGAAATTTCCATTACATTTTTAATACAATCCCAAAACATAAAGCTTTGCTCGCCAATGAATTGTTTTGATAATATACGTAAAGTGAAATAAATCGAATATAAAATTAAATGAAAATATATTAAATAATTAAATGTTAAATAGATTTTGTAAATAGTACAGTTGAAATGATTAGAATATTTCCAATATGTAATAAGGTCGAGGTAATTAGTTAAAGAGATTTAATATAATGTGATATGCAAATGAGCATAAGTCATTCGATATGGGGGTGGTTTGTAGACTAGTATATAAAGAAATTAGGCATAGATTCTAATGTCTCCTATAACAGAAACATCCTAAAATGGGTTCTAATGTTTCTCTACCAGGAGAGATCTACCCTCTTACCGCCTTTATATTTCGTTGATGATGGAGAGCTGTACACACAGACAGAAACAAACGAACACTATTACTTTATAAAAATATAGATATATATGTGTATATATATATATATATATATATAGTAATTTATAAAATATATATGGCGATTAAGCTACACTGAATATTCTGCGTTTCATCCACTATAGGATTCGTCGGGCTTATGCGCGAATTCTGTGGTTGCTTCTTGTTTTTATATGTGTTGAGTATTTCTAGTTATCCAATCAGCTTTCTAGTATCCACCGCGCCCCTTCCTATCAGCCAATGGGCATGCATTTTATCGAACAAAGGATCTGTTTTAGAACTAGGTTAGTGGTTTACGGTAGATCTTTTCCTTCCTGTTATTTTATATAAATATACCTATGTGTACACACATACATGCACATATATATACATATATATATATATATATATATGTGTGTGATCGTTTATGTATATTCATACTTAAAGTTTACGCATAAATCTATACTTTCGTATATTAAATTTATGTGAGTAAATGATGTAGTTATATATATATATATATATATATATATATATATATACACACACAGAACCTACATGATACCAAGATTAACTTTACAATTTATACATATATATGTGTATGTATAATATGTATGTTTGTATGTATGTATATATACAAATACTTGACATTCAGCAAATAATTAATTTTGATTAAGAATGCGCGCGTTATGCCAAATTGTTTGTTCAATATAGTTTAATATAGTTTTTTTTTATATTAAATTCTAATCTGTATTTATCCCTTTTAAATCGTATCAATCAAACAATACTGAAATTGCTTAACGTTAACGATGAAACAGACAGACGGAGACAGTATAGATTCAGCCAGTCTGATTACTCGTAAATGACGAAACCCGTGTCAGTAGATAATTATATTTAAAAAAAAGCAATATATATATATATATATATATATATATATATATATATATATATATGACAGTTCGACTAGATATCTGTGTATATATATATATATATATATATATATATATATATATATATATATATATATCCATCCAAAAATTATTTACAAAAACCATGACTTACACCTCCACGGACTACTATACACGAAAGATTTTATATCTACAATGGGAGAGATGATTGGTAGAAAAAATGCCAGAACCTGAGAACCTGAGGGAAGCTTGTTTATTCTTTAAAAAAATAAACAATTTATCTTGGAGAAAAACACAAACACATCGTTATTTGGTTTTACTAATTTCTATACTATAATATATAAAACTCTATATCTGCCTATCCCCATATGTCTGCCTATCCCCATATTTTCAAAATCTATCTCGCTCAAAACGAAACGTCGCACAGCGGCGCTAGGAGACGCAAATGATTGTATTTTTTTACGGGTCGTTCTTTTATGGGTTTTTAGCCGGTTAAAATAGATTTTGAGGGGTAAAAAATGGATCAAAATTGAAAAAATCTTTATACATTTTGTTCTTTCATCCAAGTTGATGCTTAATCTTTATTCAATGCACATGCGTGTCACGTTGGTACAGTGATAACGTCACAGACTGTACATTCTATATTCTTGCTTTCGGTTTCAATTTTAGCTAATGGCACCCAAATACTATTTTTTTTTACTTTTAAATCACGACTCTATAATAATATATACGAAATCCGGACAAATTGAAATATATAAAAGCGTATTTTACGACTGGGAAAATCGGATGCTCACCCGCTAGTATACTTTCAATACAGAACGATGTTTTCTAAGAGCAAATCCATTTCTTATAAATAATATAACATTCTTATTCCTGATATGTATAAACGACCTCCCTGATAATATTGTGTTCGAGATGGGTATATTTGCTGATGATACAACGCTTTATAATATGCATGAGGGAAGAAAAGACGTACATAAATCTAAGACATTGGAAGAATTGTTGGAAAATGGCATCCAGACTATAGTGGAATGGAGCCATAAATGGATGGTGACATTTAATGCTAGTAAAACTAAGCTGCTCTCCTTTAACAATTATAAGACGCCTCTCCAACCCCCTATATCCATGACAAATAGCACCCTACCTGAGAATTCTACCTTCAAAATCCTCGGCCTAAAATTTGCGGGCAATATGAACTGGAACAAATACATAGAGGACATTGCAAAGGCTGCTGCAAAGAAGGTGGGTTCCCTCTATCGAGCTAGAAGACTACTCACGCCTGAGAGTTTCCTGTACCTTTACAAGGCCATCATTCGCCCATGTATGGAGTATTGTTGCCACATCTGGGCTGCTGCATCTACCACTAGTCTCTCCCTCTTAGATAAAGTCCAAAAAAGAGTTGTCACTCTAATTGGTCCCACTTTATCAACTAAGCTCCAGCCCCTGTCCCATCGCCGCAATGTTGCATCACTGTGCCTGCTTTACAAATATTTTAATGGAATGTGTTCTGATGAACTTGTTTCACTTGTACCTCCTCGACGTACATATCCCTGACAAAGCCCCTTAGCAACAAAATCACACCCCTTCACTGTTGATGTCCCTAAATGTCAGAAAGCTTTCTATTCTAATAGTTTCTTCCCTCGAACAGCTAGACTTTGGAATTCCTTCCTGCTGCCTGCTTCCCTGACTGTACTGATATGCAGAAGTTTAAATGTAACGTAAACAAATATCGTGTTAATCTTTCCTAGACATGGCACTAAATAGTAGCCCCTTACGTCCAAGTTGCTATCAATCGTTATTATTATTTTTTGTTCATTCATTAAATTATAAATTATGATTTTGTTTTTGATTTTTTATATTTGTGTTCCAATGAAGATAAATATTTATTTTTTTCATAAATGTTTGTCTAATTATTTTTTTCAATAAATGTTTGTCTACTTGACGTTGGTTGTTTCGATTTCATTGGTTCAATCTTTCGGTAATTTTCGCCGTTTTACGTAAACTACCCGGAAAATGTCGAGAATAGCGCAGTCATTATTCTAAATAAATGATTATTTAATTTCTACAGAATGAACGTGATAGAGACAGAAAGCGGGGGGGGGAGATATACTATGATGTACGCGGTGATATTGAGGTTTACACAACGCGTTTTATTTCTGCTTCAATAAAATTCTGAGCACAAAACGCGTCCGGCGGTGCAAAGATGAACTCCACGGCCTCATACACTACCACCTGCTACCGATTCAGGCCACCCACGAATTTTTATTTTCTTTCTGGCTCTCACTTATTCACTTTTGGCTTTCGGGCAACGAAATAATCCAATTTGGCATCCGTTTTTGTTTCTCTGCAGATTCAGCAACCATTTCCTTTTTTCCTGTTTAGATGCAACTAAGCATATCAATAAGGGGCTCGGTCAATCAGTCGGGTTGCTTCACTTTGAAGTTTCAAATATTAAATACGGTTTAAAAGATCATTTATTTGTTGGTATGTCACACTTACTTTCATTATAATTTTTTTTTTTGCTCGTCTGTCACTTTGAAGTATGAATTAGCATGTGTTTGGTAATAGAAGGTATTATTCACGCAAGCGACCTCTGTTTGGCATATCGAGTGACGGGAACTAGTAAGGAAAAAGAGAAACAAAAATGTGGTATATTATTGAATTTATTTGGAATTCTTTATTGAGTAATTTGTATATTTTTTTATTTAAAAATAATATATTTTTTATTCAAAAATAAATTAATAAATAAAATAAAACATTAACAAAAATTCGTAAGTTTTTTTTTTTTATATATATATGTGACAGTAATTTGCACATGCGGAGAAACAGTGGCGATTAAAGGGACGAATTAGAGAGAACAGTCAGTTGAGTTTTAGATAGTCGAAAGAGAGAGAGAGAGAGAGAGAGTAGAGTCGTTGAGAGCTCTTGCGTATTAGGGATTAGATTAAGAGAAGTTGGTCCGAATTTTTGAAAAGGGGTTCTGACTTTTTTTCTCGACAGACGTCTTTTCGTTTTGTTTTTTTTTTTGTTTGTTTTTTTGTTTTTTTTAGGTTAATTTGTTCGTGTGTGAGTTTACGGTCAGTTGGATGAGAAAAAGAAGGAAAAACCCGCTGCTGCTGTTGGTTAGATAAATAATTGAATGCTTCTTCGTGGGAAGAAACAAGAACAAAATACGACTCGAGTCTAAGTTTTGTACTCAACTCGAAAGAATTTACTGTGACTGAAATGGGAATTAATTCCCCAAAGATATCCTTCGGCCAAGAAAAACTATAGACAATCTTTAACAGTATTTTGGTCAATTCGTTACATTCATGTTTTTCATAGCATGCCTAGTGTTTTGTCAGTATTAAGATTATTTGCTTCCTTCTCAACGCAAAAGATGAGACAAAAGGTCGGGTGATGGGAAGAATTGAGGCAATCACTCTAAATGAGGAGCATTCTGGTCATGCAAAAAAAAGAAAGAAATTCTGTGCATCCACGTTAAAATTCCCCGGTCAGTGCGCCTCAGATAGTAAGCAATAAACATATTCGACCCCAAAGAGGAGAAGCAACGTCCTGGGAGAGAGGACTTCATAAGGCTACCACTAACCCTTCCGCAGGGCCACGGGAGAATGAGTACCATCAGTGAGAATGGTCTACCTTCGTCGAACTGATGGTTGAAATCATCGACATCATGCGAATCGTACCCTTGACCTTTATGGCAAAACGGCGGAGATGATGCTGCTAAGATGTTTTGAACGTTAAGACTGAAATAGTAGTATTTATGTTCTTCTGTCATATTAGCATTTTAAAGAGGATATTCAGGATTCTGTCAATCTTAGGTTTAAAATAGTACTATTGCTTTAAAAGAAAACGAAGCTAAGTTATCGACTACAGTCAAGAGCGACCCGAAGGCTTCCTTGTCATCTGGCACGCCGATGTGTAGAAAAAGGCGCTACTTCGTTCTCAAAATTGCTTTAATTTGCTTGACCCTGCCTTAATAATGCTAAGTGTTTTCGCAAAGTAGCACCAAGTACTTTCTTTTTGTAGAATTTAGTTTGACCCGAGATTACGTCTATCATGCTTAAGTTTGAAATGCATTTACAGCGGTTTGTCAATCTAGAGTAACAAATGGCATCTTTTTCGGTTTATGACGCTTAAATTTGAACCAATAAATTTTCCTGTTTGCAAATAAACCGTTTTTAAGAGAATTTTGTTGGTGTGTCAAGTTTAAGTTTGAAATTAAGTTTTCTAAGTATTTTTTTTACATGGAAGTCACCACTTATTAAGGCCCGGAGGACGCTCGGGGATAAGGGTTATTGCATATATAGTAATCAATGGGGTAGTATCGTAGTAATCGTTAGTAATGGAGATTTTATAAAGTGTCTTGCTTAAGGGGACGGTTAATCAGGAATTTGTTTATGTTGGACTTGAAGACATTCAGGTTGTAGTCAGGTGGGAAACAGGCAAACGGAAGAGAGTTCCACAGTCGTGCACTTCTAAGAAAGAAGCTTTGTTCATGGAATCTTCGTTTTGATTTAGGCACAGATAAAGAGTGGGGAAAATTATTGGCAGTGGTTTCAGGTAAATCCTTTAAGATTACAATAGTATTTTCGTTGATAAGAGAAGTTTAAGTTTGAAATGAAGTTTTATTTGACTTGAACCAGCAAATTACAACAAAGGTATATACTAAATTTCAACCAGATCGACCGACTAGCTTCCAAGAACCCTTCCAAAAATATGTGCTATTATGGCAAGTATCCTTAATTAATAAATATTCGTTCCTTTCTGTTTAGATAACGAACACAATAGTACATAATTCGCTACACTTTATCATAGTAAAGGTCCATAAAAAATTCAATGAGATCGGTCCAGTAGTTTTCGAAAAAAAGTGATTTTTTGGTGACTAATCTATATTAATCTTTTACTGTGCAGTGAAGTGAATCCATAATACTTAGTTCGCTCAACCCAATCAAAAATGTCAATACAAAATTTCAGCAAGACCAATCCAGTAGTTTTCGAGAAATAATTGGAGCAGACGGACAGACAAAGCGACGTATAATATAAATGTCAGTCATACGAATGTTAATCTGTCACGCTTGTTTCAGAGGGCTATTTTCGTCAATAAACGTAAAGATTAAACTGATAAATCTAACGGGTATATATTCTTATATTCTATCTATCGCCGGCTAGTGTGTGCTTATCTTTCTCTCCTCTTTTCCAACAATCACATAACAATAATTGTGGAAACGAACTTTTCGCCTTAATAAAGAAAAGAAAAACAACAAGAAACAAACAATCAATAAATGTCTGGTCTGGTTCCTCGTCTGCTCATCTGCATTCAGCCATACAAATGCCTTTGAACGATCACAATTTGACGCCCACTCTTCTCATATGGAAAAGCCTCGACCTTCTGACCTCAACCTTTATATAAGTATTCACTACAATTCTGTTGATTACATCTTACACGGCCTGCATAAGTTCACAACAGTCAGTTCAAAAGTTGTGGACATATTTGAATAGAAAGATGAACTCGTAGTAGGGTATAATTTTGGAGAGTCCTACGGAGTTCACTCTTCTAAGACTTGCCTCCCATAATTCTAGTGCAGTAAGTTTAATGCTTATTTTCTGAAGTACTCCCTAAGGGCAATGCCGACGGGAATGCACAAGAACTCTTTTAAAAGACTAGAGTGCTCCTCCTTTAGGGGTACTAGCTTGACTATCCTCGTCTTTAAAACTTGTGTCACATCTTTCTGCGGTGACAAGGATTGTACCTAACTACATGACCCAGTCGCAATTTGTGTTCCTAATTCTGATTTTGAATGAAGATCATGTCTATTCAATGGCGAAGGGGAATATTTACTATGAGAGATTCATCGAACATAAGTTGCTTCTGTTATCAATAAGGTTGGAGGTTAATAGCTCTTGCACCTTTCTCAAAAAAAATTGAGAATAGATATAGCTAGAGGGACAATTCATGAGGCAAAATATGAGACTAACGAAAATACCTGGACATGGTTACAAGAAAAAAATATAACCAGAGGATCTTGATCACTAATACCAGCCGCACAAGATCAATAAGAATCAATCACATCAAAGCAGGTATCAACAAGAGATTAGAAAAAAGCAAATACAGACAACGTGGACAAAGAGACGAAGCAATAAACTGAATAATAATCGAATGCAAGAATCTATTACAAAAAAGAATAAAAAAACGCAGACGTGATCGCTGGGGAGTATGCAGACAATTGCATTTTGAACACCTGAACAAATGGTACAAGCACAAACCAGCAGCAGTACTTGAAAATGAAAGTCATAAGATCTTATGGGACATGGATATACAAACAGCTAAACACATTCAAGCTAGAAGACCGGATATCATAATGGTTAATAGGAAGGAAAAGACCTGCCACATTGTAGATTTTAGCGTTCCAGCAGTCCAAAGAGTAAAGATTAAAGAGACAGAGAAGCAGAGCAAATAGAGGGACTGGCCAGAGAGCTCAGGGGACCTGGAAGATGAAGTTAAGATGACACCAACATTAGGGTAGGGCGATTTTGGTATTACGACTATTATCTATGCTGAGAAAGTTGTCAAATAACATTGAGAAAAACCACACAAAATATTTTTTTCAAAAACTCGATCGTTTTTTGAGCAATTGAATATAAAAATTGAAAAATAATTCAATATTCCGTCGCTATGTTTCCAGATGCCGGTGTTAAACGAAAGAATAAGCATGCCATATTAATTCCGGTTTTGAAGAAGAAAATAAAGTTAGCGCAAGCAATATTTGTTTGTTTGTAATATTTATGTCAATATGATGAGAGTCGATAAAAAAAGAAATCCTGAAAAATATTTCATTTAAAATCAATAAAAAAAGAAACAATAACCCAGGCCTTTATTTTAGCTGGGTAATTTTTCCTTGTACACCGTCACGTAATCAATTTTCTCAGAATTATTTGACTTGTTTTTTATACTGTTTGGTATGTAAAATAATAGTTATTATTTCCTATTTATATATATTTATCTTTTTTTCTAATTTCATTTTTAATTCATGATTTCCTTTGTTTAATTTCTAAGAATATCCTAAAATACTTTTGGTAGATATTTTTCTAAACGAACTATTTCTACGCGCCAAGTTGTATTTAATGGAGAAGATGGGCCTACAAATTTTGTAGAATCAGTATTGCGTGTAGAAATAATGCGTTTAGAAAAATATCTGCAAAAAATATATTTTATGATTTTTGGTCTACAGATTAAAACTTGATATATAGAAGATTGGGAGTTGTGGAATATTTTCAATTTGTTTTTAGCTGGTAAAGGATCCAAATTGAAAAATCTTTGAACTTTGCATGCGCAACTTGACTTAAAGTGCTTTTCTGTGCATTGGCGAATACATATTTATATGTTAAAGTCGTTTAAATTTAGATGGTTTCTCATCAATTTGTCGATAGCTCGAGCGAAAACAACTAAAGCTAGAATTCTAGGTGTTTTTGTTTCGATTCTAGCTGATTGTATCTAAGTGTTTTTTTTATTTGCCTTTAAAATGACTAGTATATATTAGGTACAATATAATAATCGATAAAAAATTTACATATGAAATTTGCATAAATTAACATATTATATGTAAACGTATTTTACTACAGCTTGTTCTATATAAACGGTACGTTATGCAGAATAAAAAAAATGAATCATTGGCGTTTATGTACAGAGTGTCCATAAAATGTGGCTGCATAATCTACAGGTGTCAACAACGTCTGGCTACAAAATCGACACGCTGTCCACAAAGTTTGGCTGCATAATCTACAGGGTGTCCACAAAGTCTGGCTGCATGATCTACGGGTGTCCACAAAGTCTGGCTGGCTACAAAATCTACACGGTGTCCACAGCGTCTGGCTGAATAAACTACAGGATGTCCACAACGTCTGGCTGCATAATCTACAGCGTGTCCACAACGTCTGGCTACATAATCTACAGGGTTTCCACAACGTTCGGCTGCACAATCAACAACGTGTCACCAACGTCTGGCTGCACAATCTATAGCGTGTCCACAATGTCTGGCTGCACAATCTACAGCGTGTCCACAACGTCTGGCTACATAATCTACAGGGTTTCCACAACGTCCGGCTGCACAATCAACAACGTGTCACCAACGTCTGGCTGCATAATCTATAGCGTGTCCACAATGTCTGGCTGCACAATCTACAGCGTGTCCACAATGTCTGGCTGCACAATCAACAACGTGTCACCAACGTCTGGCTGCACAATCAACAACGTGTCCACAAAGTCTGGCTGCATAATCTATAGCGTGTCCACAATGTCTGGCTGCACAATCAACAACGTGTCACCAACGTCTGGCTGCATAATCTACAGGGTGTCCACAACGTCTGGCTGCATAATCTACAGCGTGTCCACAATGTCTGGCTGCATAATCTACAGGGTGTCCACAACGTCTGGCTACATAATCTACAGGGTTTCCACAACGTCCGGCTGCACAATCAACAACGTGTCCACAACGTCTGGCTTCATAATCTACAGGGTGTCCACAACGTCTGGCTGCACAATCTTCAGGGTGTCCACAACGTCTTGCTACATTATCTACAGCGTGTCCACAAAGTCTGGCTACATAATCTACAGCGTGTCCACAACGTCTGGCTGCACAATCTTCAGGGTGTCCACAACGTCTGGCTGCACAATCTACAGCGTGCCCACAACGTCTGGCTACATAATCTACAACGTGTCCACAACGTCTAGCTGCACAATCTACAGGGTGTCCACAACATATGGCTGCACAATCTACAGCGTGTCCAGAACGCCTGGCTGCATAATCTACAGGATATCCACAACGTCTGGCTGCATAATCTACAGGGTGTCCACAACGTCTTGCTGCATAATCTACTAGGTGTCCACAACGTCTGGCTACATAATCTACAGGGTTTCGACAACGTCTGGCTACATAATCTACAGGATGTCCACAACGTCTGGCTGTATAATCTACAGGATGTCCACAACGTCTGGCTACATAATCTACAGCGTGTCATCAACGTCTGGCTACATATTCTACAGGGTTTCCCCAACGTCTGGCTACATAATCTACAGGGTTTCCACAACGTCTGGCTGCATAATCTACAGCGAGTCCACAACGTCTGGCTACATAATCTACAGCGTGTCCACAACGTCTGGCTGCACAATCTACAGCGTGTCCACAACGTCTGGCTACATAATCTACATGGTTTCCACAACGTCTGGCTGCATAATCTACAGGGTGTCTCCAACGTCTGGCTGCATAATCTACAGGGTGTCCACAACGTCTGGCTGCACAATCTACAGCGTGTCCACAACGTCTGGCTACATAATCTACAGGGTTTCCACAATGTCTGGCTGCACAATCTACAGCGTATCCACGACGTCTGGCTGTACAATCTACAGCGTGTCCACAACGTCTGGCTGCATAATCTACAGGGTGTCCACAATGTCTGGCTGCACAATCTACAGCGTGTCCACAACGTCTTGCTACATAATCTACAGGATGTCCACAACGTCTGGCTGCACAATCTACAAGGTGTCCACAACGTCTGGCTGAACAATCTACAGCGTGTCCACAACGTCTTGCTACATAATCTACAGGATGTCCACAACGTCTGGCTGCACAATCTACAGCGTGTCCACAACGTCTGGCTGAACAATCTACAGCGTGTCCACAACGTCTGGCTACATAATCTACAGGGTTTCCACAACGTCTGGCTACATAATCTACAGGGTGTCTACAACGTCTGGCTGCATAATCTACAAGGGTTCACAACGTTTGGCTACATAATCTACAGGGTTTCCACAACGTCTGGCTTTATAATCTACAGGGTGTCCATAACGTCTGGCTGTATAATCTACAGGGTGTCCACAATGTCTGGCTACATAATCTACAGGGTTTCCACAACGTCTGGCTACATAATCTACAGGGTTTCCACAACGTCTGGCATTTAATCTACAGCGTGTCCCCAACGTCTGGCTGCATAATCTACAGCGTGTCCACAACGTCTGGCTACATAATCTACAGCGTGTCCACAACATCTGGCTGCATAATCTACAGCGTGTCCACAACGTCTGGCTGCACAATCTACAGGGTGTCCACAACATCTGGCTGCATAATCTAAAGGATGTCCACAACGTCTGGCTGCATAATCTACAGGATGTCCACAACGTCTGGCTTCATAATCTACAGCGTGTCCACAACTTCTGGCTGCACAATCTACAGGGTGTCCACAACGTCTGGCTGCACAATCTACAGCGTGTCCACAACGTCTGGCTACATAATCTACAGCGTGTCCACAACGTCTGGCTTCATAATCTACAGGGTGTCCACAACGTCTGGCTGCACAATCTTCAGGGTGCCCACAACGTCTTGCTACATAATCTACAGCGTGTCCACAAAGTCGGGCTACATAATCTACAGCGTGTCCACAACGTCTGGCTGCACAATCTTCAGGGTGTCCACAACGTCTGGCTGCACAATCTACAGCGTGTCCACAACGTCTGGCTACATAATCTACAACGTGTCCACAACGTCTAGCTGCACAATCTACAGGGTGTCCACAACATATGGCTGCACAATCTACAGCGTGTCCAGAACGCCTGGCTGCATTATCTACAGGATATCCACAACGTCTGGCTGCATAATCTACAGGGTTTCCACAACGTCTGGCTGCACAATCTACAGGGTGTCCACAACGTCTGGCTACATAATCTACAGGATGTCCACAACGTCTGGCTACATAATCTACAGCGTGCCCACAACGTCTGGCTGCACAATCTTCAGGGTGTCCACAACGTCCGGCTGCATAATCTATAGGATGTCCACAACGTTAGGCTACATAATCTACAGCGTGTCCACAACGTCTGGCTACATAATCTACAGGCTTTCCACAACGTCTGGCTGCACAATCAACAACGTGTCCACAACGTCTGGCTGCACAATCTACAGCGTGTCCACAATGTCTGGCTGCATAATCTACAGCGTGTTCACAACGTCTGGCTGCACAATCTACAGGATGTCCACAACGTCTGGCTGCATAATTTACAGCGTGTCCACAACGTCTGGCTACATAATCTACAGGATGTCCACAACGTCTGGCTGCACAATCTTTAGGGTGTCCACAACGTCTGGCTGCATAATCTACAGGGTGTCCACAAATTCTTGCTTCACACTCTATAGGGTATCCACAACTTCTTGCTGCACAATCTATAGGGTGTCCACAACGTCTGGCTGCATAATCTACAGGGTGTCCACAAAGTCTGGCTACATAATCTACAGGGTGTCCACAACGTCTGGCTGCATAATCTACAGGGTGTCCACAACGTCTGGTAGCATAATCTACAGGGTGTCCACAACGTCTGGCTACATAATCTACAGGGTGTCCACAACGTCTTACTGCATAATCTACAGGGTGTCCACAACGTCTGGCTACATAATCTACAGGGTGTCCACAACGTCTGGCTACATAATCTGCAGGATGTCCACAAAGTCTGGCTACATTAAGTAGTCAGACTGTGTGGACACCCTGTATATAAAAATGGAAATGAAATATTGTCAACATGCCATTTTATTGTGGGAGCCAACCATGTTTAGTGTGTTTGATTCAGTTTATTGACATCATCTAAATGCGCCGCCTTATTCTGAGAAAAAGAATATTGAAAGATTTAAATCAGACTCACTTAACAAGTCGAAACCAAGGGGAAATGCGTTGTGACAATGTGTTTCTGTTCATCCTATCTCATGTTAGCGTGTACAAATGAGTATAGTATGCGAGCTGGTGTAATTTTTATGTGAAGTTTTAAGTGTTCATTTACATAAATCTTCACTGGCACTTTGGCGGTTGTAAGCATACGTTCCCTGGTTCTCAAGGTGCGCCGATGTGGTTGTCTTTGCTATATTATCTTCTAGGTTTCTTAGATCGCATCGACTTGTTAGAATTTGCGTTGAAAACGATTTTTATTGGTTGAAAATATTTGATTAACATGTTCATGATAAAACTAACTTTCTTTTCAGTGTCAAGAGGCGAGTGTGTCTTTCCACTTGCATCTCCATTCAGTAAATTTTCATTTAATAATGTTGCTATTTAATTGCCTCTTCACGAGGGCAGAGTTAGACACAAAGTCGGTTTTTAATGGGGAGAAAATCCAGCTCCCCCAAAAGGGGCAATTTGGATAGAAACAAATTAAGAATTGTCTCGCCCATGAAGGATTTCTCCTTCACAGAAAAGGTGAAGTATAGCATTAGAACAGATATTACACTTAGTTCCTAGCCAAAAGAGCAAGTACTAGTTTCTCATTTCATTTAATAATGTTATTCATTTTATTTTCTTTATAATTCCAGATGTTGAAGATTGATAACGCGTGACCCTATTACTAACATTTGTATGTAAACATCTTAATCTTTTAAAGTTGATAATAAAAAAGAAGATAACCACGTTCGTGATAATAGATTAATAATAATAAATACAGCAGTTTTGGCGCTTCTACACTATTAGGAAAGGTTTCATAAATCGTAAAACTGAATTTCTCATGAAAACATTGGTATCTCCGTATTTCTCGTATTTTAAAGACGATTATATCCAAAACTTACGAAAATCGATAAAGTAAAAAATTATTTATTAAAGAAAATAAAACTTAATAACTTGATGTGTTCCCAAAACAAAAAATGTTAAGGGGTCATAATAGGGGTCAAAGTTAAAACAATTTGACCTCTGCGGTCTCTACCAAATTACTCGGACAATTTCTGGTCTAAACATTTTAAATTTTAAATAAAGGGTATTCAGGGATAGGACAAGCTTTTTCATCGGTTTGGGTCGAAAATTTTTCGTTACCAATACATAAATGTATGTATGCATATATGTTTGCATATCTGCCCAATACTTTCGACAGTGGCGACGGATTTTAGCAAGATCAAAAACGTTTTTAAGTTCGACCTTTCATACGACAAATATCGAAAACTTGGCTAAAAAGATTAATATCTTCGCCTTCAATTAGGCACGTTTCTACAGTGGGGGGTCGCTTTTTTTTTTTTTTTTTTAAGTTATACTCTCCTTTCGATTGTCCATCCTTAAGTTAAACAAAAGGCACTTCGGGTTTGGCGGTGGTCGTAACTGCAAAGACGTCATATATTTTTCTCCATTCTTTTCCTCCTTCGCTGAACGGGTTCGAGCCTGCCTTCCTACTACCACTTTTCTTTTTGCTCAACACACACCTCCAAACACCCGGGGAACGCCGGGATGAAATGCTAGTCTATATATCTATAAAAGTGAATATAATACATATATTTTATATAATTAAATAAAACTTTATAATACATATCTATATATCTATAAACGTAAACGTGTGTGTCTGTGTGTCTGTCTGTCTGTCTGTGTGTCTGTGTGTCTGTCTGTCTGTCTGTGTACATTTCCCTACGCAATAACTCTGTCAATTTTTAGTCTATAGACTCGAAATTTGAAATACCGGGTACTGAGATTTGGGAAAATCGATGTGACGGGTGTCAGCCAGAAATTTGGCTGTTAAGGGGTCAAATTTCAACGATTTGACCTTTAAGAACTCTACCAAACTCCTCCGACAATTTTGGGTCTAGACACTTGAAATTTTAGATATAGGTTCCTTGAACCTGGATCTAACTTAATAAAGTGATTTGAGCCCGAAACAATAAATTTTAAGGGGTCAAAGTTTTAAAAAATTAACCATTTTTTTTTGTTTTTTGCTTTTTTTGCACAGCATACACCTCCAAACACCCGAGCAACGCCGGGCACCCCTGCTAGTATATCTATAAAAGCGAACGTGTCTGTGTGTCTATGTGTCTGTGTACATTTCCCTACAAAATAACCTTGACAATTTTTAGTGTACAGACTCGAAATTTGATATACAGGGTACTGAGATTTTGGAAAATTGATGTGATCTGTTTTCGGCCAGAAATTTGGCTGTTAAGAGGTCAAAGTTCAACGATTTGATCTTTGAGAACTCTACCAAACTCCACCGACAATTTGGGGTCTAAACACTTGAAATTTTAGATATAGGTTCCTTGGACATGGATTTAACTTTATAATTTGATTTGACCCAAAAACAATAAATGTTAAGGGGGCATAATAGGGGTCAAATGTAAAATAATTGACCTTTTTTTGTTTTTTTGTTTGTTTTTTTTTTTTTGCTCAGTATACACCTCCAAACACCCGGGCTACACCGGGCAGAAATGCTAGTATATCAATAAAAGTGAAAATGTCTGTCTGTGTGTGGACATTTTCTTACACAATAACCCGATTAATTTTCAGTCTACAGACTCGGAATTTGATATACAGAGTACTTAGATGTGGGAAAATCTTTGTAATCAATTTTCGGACAGAAATTTGGCGATTAAGTGGTCAAAGTTCAACGATTTGATCTTTGATAACTCTACCAAGCCTCTCCGCCAATGTTGGGTCTAAACACATTACATTTTAGATATAGCTTCCTTCGACATGGATCTAACTTAATAACTTGATTCGAGCCCAAAAATAAATGTTAAGAGGTCATAATAGAGGTCAAAGTTTTTAAAAAATTGACCACTGCGGTCTCTACCCAATTATTCAGACAATTTCTGGTCTGAACATTTGAAATGTAATATAAATGGTATTCAGTGATAGGGTAAGCTTTTTAATAGGTTTGGGTCGAAAATTTGGGCTACCAATATATAAATGTATGTATGTTTGCATGTCTGCCTAAAACTTTCGACAGAGGCGACGAATTTTCACAGGATCAGTATCGTTTTTAAGCTCAACCCTTCAGACGACAAATACCGAAAAATTTGCTAAAAGCATTAATTTCTTCACTCTTAACTGGGCACTTTTCTACAGAGAGGGGTCGCTTTTTTCGCCGATATTTTCGAAAGTCGTCCCCTCTTTTTGATTGTCTAGCCTTTAAAACTACGTCACTTTCGGTTTTGCGGTGGTCGTAACAGCAAAGACGTCACGTTTTTTTCTCGATCTTTTCCTCCTTCGCAGACGGGTTCAGGCCTGCCTTCCTACTACCACTTTTTTTTTGCTCAATACACATCTCCAAACACCCGGGCAACGCCGGGCACCCACGCTAGTAATAAGATTACAACTGCGAATTTCTTGGATAACGAACCACATAAATGTTGTTCCGTGGATTTAATAGATTCCGTTCGAAATTCGTTGCAAATTCTTTAATTCGGCAAAGCGATCCCCATGTTCGACAAAAAACACCTTGAATTATATTTAGGATGAGAACAGTATAATAATAATAATAATAATAATAATAATAATAATAATAATAATAATAATAATAAAAATAATAATAAAAATAATAATAATAATAATTATAATATTCAGCAAAAGTCAAATTCGTTTCTTGTTTTCTTTTCTTTCTAAAATATCTACGTGGTGTTCAATTATAGTAACGTAACCTTCTTTGAGCGGCTGGAGATCCGGCAAGGAACGTCGGACAGGAATCCGGCCAAAAATATCATAAATGTCAGGAGAACTATCAAATATCTTATTCTTGCAGGCGAGATGATTAGAAGTGATCGATTGATATTTATAGATGGACAAGTATCAATTACGGTCGTAATCGCCAACAAAAAGCCGAAGGAGAAAGAACAAAGAAAATTTGGTTGTAGATGCGTCCAACATCCAAATGAATGCGAATATTTATGTCATTGAAATTAACAACTAAAATGGTTAGTCATATTCATTTCTGTGATGCAACATAAAATTTGAAAAGGTATATATAGTAATCTACAAATACAATTAGTTTTGGAAAATTTTTAATTCCAATAAATTTTCTTATTCATTTCTGTGATGCAACATAAAATTTGAAAAGGTATATATAGTAATCTACAAATACAATTAGTTTTGGAAAATTTTTAATTCCAATAAATTTTCTTATTCATTTCTGTGATGCAACATAAAATTTGAAAAGGTATATATAGTAATCTACAAATACAATTAGTTTTGGAAAATTTTTAATTCCAATAAATTTTCTTATTCATTTCTGTGATGCAACATAAAATTTGAAAAGGTATATATAGTAATCTACAAATACAATTAGTTTTGGAAAATTTTTAATTCCAATAAATTTTCTTATTCATTTCTGTGATGCAACATAAAATTTGAAAAGGTATATATAGTAATCTACAAATACAATTAGTTTTGGAAAATTTTTAATTCCAATAAATTTTCTTATTCATTTCTGTGATGCAACATAAAATTTGAAAAGGTATATATAGTAATCTACAAATACAATTAGTTTTGGAAAATTTTTAATTCCAATAAATTTTCTTATTCATTTCTGTGATGCAACATAAAATTTGAAAAGGTATATATAGTAATCTACAAATACAATTAGTTTTGGAAAATTTTTAATTCCAATAAATTTTCTTATTCATTTCTGTGATGCAACATAAAATTTGAAAAGGTATATATAGTAATCTACAAATACAATTAGTTTTTGAAAAATTTTAATTCCAATAAATTTTTTCATAAACTGATTCTCATTAATTGATATATTATATTTCCATATATTTTTTATATGCAATAATTTCTTAATAATAATAATTAGTAAAACTGATGATGTCGCTCAGATGTTGAGAACAGATACTACACCTTAAAAAATGATATATTTCATAAAAGTTACAACAATCGAAAATAAGTTAGGCACAAAGCCATTCAAAAGTGTGCGGATGAGGTTTATCGTCATCCTTTTCACTTCATTTAAGATTTCTCAATGCTAGAATCCTCAATCGCCATAATACCACTTTTACTCAAGAGGTTGTCCTGCTTAGACTTCTCAAATCGATTTTTTTACATATAAATATATGCATGAATAAATAGTCGTTTATGTACGAGTAGGCTACCCGACATTGCCCGGTCGTAAAATACACTTAAATATGATATTTTAATTAATGCAGATTTCGTATTTATTATTATTTTAAAAGGCCCAATATCTGGTAATGATTTAAAATGTCTTAAATATGGCTCGTGCGCAACGTCCGAGAATCGAAACTAAGCTTACGATATGCTTTTTCCTTTGATGTTTAGCTTATAATTTATTTTTTCCTTTGACGTGATTGACTGTACTTTGAAGATATGTTTGCTGCAAGGCTATAAATTTAAACATGAAACAGTAGCTATTACGTTACGCATGCACATTCGTAAAGCCGTCGTTCTACCTTCACCTGACAAATTCCATTTCTTTAATGTTCACCTTTTTGTACCGATTTTTCCAGTCTAAAACCTAAATATAATATTTTGTATGGGTTCGAATACCCTATATGTCATGTCTGTAGACCAAAAACTGACTGAGTTTGATAGGCAATATTTTTTTAAACAAATATATATACGCATACATAACTATATATAGAAATAGTTTCGTGTTTACTATAACTTTTTTACGCAAATATTATGCAAGTATAAATCTTGTAAAATAGTTAACTAAAGATGATCATCCCATGAGAAAACCGGCAAAAGTAATATGGAATTAAAATTAAAATGAATGTTTAAAAGACAACCCATATATAACAAAGTATTTTTTAATAAATAGAAAAAAAGATTTTTAGTATGAATATCAATAAAAAAAAAATTATAGAAGTATAGATTTATTTATTGGCATGGGGTTGAAATACTAAAAATCAAAAATAATAGCCTGCCCACTGTTTACAGGTTTGTATGGAACCGGAAAAGAAGCAGGCCAATCTCTAGGCGGAGGTTAGATCTAGATGGGGAAAAAAACTTTAAACTGGGGTGCGGCATTTGGAGAGTATTTGATGATGGATACAATTTGGAAAAAGACCAGTGGTCCAAAAAAGAACAATTGAGAAGTGGGAATCTTGAAGGCGTCCTGTTTGTTAGGGAAGGGGCCATTCTAAACTACGAGCTTACCAAAGAAGGCTGGACTCCGACATAACCAGGAATCGCATGAGCCATGCTAAAACGCGTACTGCAACTTGACCATAAACAGGATTTTATTTTATACTGAAAGATAAAAACTGATTCCATTAATGATTGTAGAATATTTTAGTGAGGATATATAGCACGTTATCGATTCTTTCGTCAAAAGAATGTTCTTCCTGATAATATTTCTTCGTTTTTAAAGAGATTAGGTGAAGTTTCTCCAAGTATTACACGTCACTATGAAGGGATTGGTTAATGTAGTATGTGTTCTGTAGGGATTATTTTTACCTATTTGTCGGTGATGCAGTAGTGTACTATGTATTGGCTAGTCACGACACTATTATTTCTGTCCTTAACGCGTATTTAGAGGTCAGTGCAATATTTATCATACTAGTAAAAGTATGTCACCGGAGGGTACGTATTTTTTTTAACACACACACAAACACACACACACACACACACATATATATATATATATATATATATATATATATATAGAGAGAGAGAGAGAGAAAGAAAGAGAGATAGATAGATAGATAATAGACTTTTAAATCTTAAAAAGGTTCTTATTCTATAAATATGTTTCTTTATATTTAATATTACTCTCTTTCGAATTTGAAAAGTTTTTTATTAACCTTTTCATAAATTCCGAAAGAATTTTCTAATATATATATATATATATATATATATATATATATATATATATATATATATATATATATATAACTACTTCATTTACTCACATAAAATTAATATACGAAAGTATAGATTTATGCATAAACTTTAAGTATTTACTTCAAAAGTGCTCAATACGTAGGTAGAGCTAGTTAGTAATTCATAAAATATATATGGCAATTAAGCTACACTGAATATTCGACGTTTCATGCACTCTAGGATTCCTCAGGCTTATGCGCATAAGCCTGAGGAATCCTAGAGTGCATGAAACGCCGAATATTCAGTGTAGCTTAATCGCCATATATATATTATATATATATATATATACATATATATATATATATATATATATATATATATAAAACAAATAAAAACATATATATATGAGTCGTGGACGACGAAACACGTGTCAGTGGATAATTATATTTTAAAAATAATATATATATATATATTTATATATATGTATATATATATATATATATATATATATATATATATATATATATATAGCATAATCACGTTCACAGACCGGTTCCCTTCTGATCACCGAAGTTAAGCAACGTTGTCTGGCCAATACGAGATGGGTGACCATTTGGCAATTCTAGCCTCGGCATGGTTTCCAGTCGTTCTGAACTTACAGTTGCCACTGGTATTCAACAATATCGTCTAAGGAAAGGTGTGGTTGAAGATTGCGCAACTCTTGCCACAAAAATTTCACGCGGGGGTACCATCACCGTGGGTATCCATAGTCTGTCAAGACTGAAGATAGCCTAACCTGTATATGCTGTATCTATCTATCTATTTATCTATCTATCTACTATTATATAAAATCACTTTGTGTATCCGTGTGGGTCCTTTTCTCATAGGTTCTATCCAAGCTTATCTTTTGCAAATTTCTACACAAAGGTAATTTATATGTCTGGCAGTGTTCTTAGATATGTTTTTACAGAAATAAATCCGACAAGTATAAGAAAATCGAAATTTCAAATGTTTATACCAGAAATTATCTGAGTAATTTGGTAGAGACCGCAGAGGTCAATTTTTTTTCATTTTGACGCTTAATATGCCCCCTTAAAATGTTTTGTTTGGGGCTCAAATCAAGTTATTAAGTTAGATCGATGTCAAAGGAACCTGTATCTAAAATTTCAAGTGTTTAGACCTAATATTGTCGGAGGAGTTTGGTAGAGTTCTCAAAGGTCAAATCGTTGAACTTTGACCCCTTAACAGCGAAATTTCTGGGCGAGAACCGATCACAAAGATTTTCCCAATTTTCAATAACCTTTATATCAAATTTTGAGTCCGTAGACTTAAAATTGACATAGTTATTGCGTTGGAAACTGTACACACAGACACACAGATACACACACAGACACGTTCGCTTTTATAGATATAATAGCATTTCAGCACGGCGTTGCCCTGGTGTTTGGATGTGTATGTTTAGCAAAAAAAAAACGGCATTTTTTTTTTAAATTTTACCCCTTTTATGACCCCTTAAAATTTGCTGTTTTGGGCTCAAATCAAGTTAAGTTAGATCCATGTCCAAGGAACCTATATCTAAAAGTTCAAGTGTTTAGACCTAACATTGGCGGAGGTGTTTGGTAGAGTTCTCAAAGGTCAAATCGTTGAACTTTGACCCCTTATAAGCCAACTTTCTGTCCAATAACGGATTACAAAGATTTTTCCAAATCTAAGTACCCTGTATATCAAATTTCGAGTCTGTAGACTGAAAATTAACAGAGTTGTTGCGTAGGAAAATGTACACAGGCACACAGACACACACACAGACACGCTCACTTTAATATATATGTATGTATATATATATAAAATAAAATGAAATGAAAATTACAATTGAATTTACCAAAATGATCCAAGATGGTAAAATTAAAGTAAATTATAAATATTAAAGAATTAATATTTATAAAATTATCTCAGCCAGATATATATATATATATATATATATATATATATATATGTATATATAAAAAATATATTTTCGTTGTTTCACAACTCATCAGTGCCGCTAGACTAACACCTATCCCAAGCCGAGGATCGAACCTAGAACCGTCGTGATGACAGTCGGCAGTTCTACCCCCTGACTACGGAAGCGGTGGCCGCAATTAATCTGACCGAATGTCTATTTAAATAAACATCCGTCCGCCGCTCGTAAAGGGCTCAAACGTTTGTTTGTAAACAAACCGCGAGCTTCACATTTTTTCAGCTAAATTGAGTGGCGAGTGAGATTATTTACGATAGTGCTTAACCCAAGAGGGGGGCTTTATAAAATATATTTTAGTCATCGACATACAGATCTGTTTCGTTGTTTCACAACTCATCAGTGCCGCTAGACTAACACCTATCCGAAGCCAAGGATCAAACCTAGAACCGTCGTGATGACAGTCGGCAGTTCTACCCCCTGACTACGGAAGCGGTGGCCGCAATTAATCTGTCCGAATGTCTATTTAAATAAACGTCCGTCCGCCGCTCGTAAAGGGCTCAAAAGTTTGTTTGTAAACAAACCGCGAGCTTCGCATTTTTTCAGCTAAATTAAGTGGCGAGTGAGATTATTTACGATAGTGCTCAACCCAAGAGGGGGGCTTTATAAAATGAGATAAATAGATAGATAGATAGATAGATAGATTAAACAAAAATATATACGTATACATAAATATACGGAAACAATTTTATGTTTACTGTAAGTTTTTTACACAAATATTATGCAAGTATAAATCATTTAGAATATCTGCATGAATATAATTACACGTAATAGTTAACTAAAGATGATCATACCATAAGAAAACCGAAAAAGACTAATAGGGAATTAATTAAAATTAATGTTTAAAAGAATATGCAAATTAGCTAGATCTTTTGCTAGTGAATGCAATCCCACAACCCATATATAAGAAAATTGTATTTTCTTTTTAAATGAATAGAAAACAGCGTTTTGATATGAATATCAATACACACAAATGAAAAACGAATTTTTAGGAGTATAGAAGATAGGTAGATTGGATACAATATATAGTCATGATGATTTAAAAAGTATAAAAAAAAGACTCCTGCGCCACCACCGAGAATCGAAACCAAAACGTTGAGCTCACGATTTATTTTGCCTCTGCCGTCAATGACTGTGCTATAAAAAGATGTTTACTGCAAGGCTAAAAATTAAAACATGAACCAATAGCTACTATGTTATGCATTCGTAATGCCGGCGTTCGACCTTCACCTACAAATTTTCATTTTTTTTTAAATATTCACACTTTTTCACCGATTGTTCCGCGCTAAAACCCAAATATAAAGTTTTGCATGGATTCAAATACCTTATATATGACGTTTCATGTCTGTAGACAATAAACTCTAAGAGGAGTTTGGTAGGCAAAATTTGTTAAACAAAAATATATACGTATACATAAATATATATGGAAACAACTTTGTGTTTACTATAAACTTTTTACGTAAATATTATACAAGTATAAATCATGTAGAATATCTGCATGAATATAATTACATGTAATAGTTAACTAAAGATGATTATCCCAATAGAAAATCGAAGCAACTAATAGGGAATTAATTAAAATGAATGTTTAAAAGAATATGCAAATTAAGTAGATCTTTTGCGAGTGAATGCAATTCAACGACTCATATATAAGAAAATTGTATTTTCTTTTTAAATAAATAGAAAAGAGGGTTTTTAATATGAATAGCAATACACACAGAGGAAATACGAATTTATAGGAGTATAGATAGATAGAAGATAGATAGATAGATAAAGGAATATAGGCATGATTGCAAAATCTGAAAATCGGAAGAGACGTTGCAGTTATGTTTTTTTTAGTAATGTCATCTTTGAATTTTGAATACATTTGTGAAATATAATTGAATACGCAAAAACATATATATATATATATGCGTGTGTTTGTGTGTGTTTGTGTGTGTGTGTGTCTGTGTGTTTGTGTAAGTCGCAAATGAATAAAAGGATGTGTTTATAAATGTGTCAAGTTCTTTTTCTATCTTTATTCTTCCCTGCAATTGAGTTTTTGAGTTTACGTCATCATACATTTTTTCAGACTTTTGACGAATATTGAACACTTGTTTATTTACTAAAGTATACATTTTCCCCTTACTTGATCCGCCGTAGGGAGGCAAGCTCTAAGCATTTTTACGCTCATCTTAACGTGTTTCACGCGACAAATCGTCCAAAATACCAGCTATAATTACTCAGTCAGCGTGGAGACTGACGTCTTTAGATTCGGCGTCAGACGAAATTCAAGCTGAGTTTCAGAAGGTGAAGTCGTCGGTTATTTGTGGACAATTTCGCTGAATATCCGATGATCAGCGGCCATTTTTTTTATTCTTGATTTTCTGACATGTTTTTAGGTGCGTTTCTGTTAGATGCTCTCTCTGTGTCGGTCTGTCGGTCACGCTCTGGATTAAAAAAGTGTATATTTTTTAATTTTTCATCGCCATGTGCGTAGATTGAATTGTAGCATATCTAAATGAACCTCTGCTTGACGACCGATTTATCGCACTTAATTTTGAAACAGAGTTCTGGCGTTGTAATTCTAGTTAGAAAATTCCATAAGTTCTTGAAGTAGTCACTATGGTCAAGCTCGAATTTGTTTGTTGTTTTTTTTTTTTGCTCGCCAATAATCAACAGGAAGTGCGAATTAAAAATGAAAACGCGAAGAGCTAATAACTCAACGTTTCGCTCATTGTTTCGTGGGCTTTTTCAAGTACGAATAAAACAGTTAAAACTCGTACATAACCAAAGATGGTGTGAATATAAAAATTATATACTTCAAAACAAGGAGTAAGACTCGAATATTTTTCAATTCTAGTACTCACTAGAGCCGGCCATTATACATTTCGACTCCGTATCCTGGCTTTAAACAGATCTGATTAACAAATCATCAAGGTGAAAAAAAATCAAAGGCAAACATGCTATTTCAGCACTACCCGTTTGTTAAACAAAATCTACCAGGCTGCTTTCACGCTTGCTACAATATGGTTGTTTTCAAGTCCAATGTAAACAAGTTCTTGTTGAGCTATTCCTTGAATAGTTAAATTTTACCCAATATTCACCACTGCCTATCACAACGGTGATGTCTCACCGACCATCTAGCCCTCATTAATCCTTATCCTCGAATGGTCTTCGGGCCTTGATAAATAGCGACACCCATTGTTCAAAAGGGTTATAGGCAGAAGAAACTGCTAATCAATCTGTGTCATGAAAAGACAAGCCGTTTGGTGTAAAGATTTAACAATTACGAAAGGTGATTATCGCAAAGATACGTGATTCCTATTGCAATATATATATATATATATATATATATATATATATATATATATATATATATATATAATGGGTTAAGAAATTCCAAGGAGAGAAAGATATATATTTAAATAAGGGGGTGGTCACAAACAATGTGTATTTTTTAACATTATTTTATTATTCCGTGTCTTGGTTTTTCATTGAAAAGTATGTTTAGATAATTGTAATAATGTTTTTAAATCATTGAAATCGTTTAACGCGTTTCAGATGTTCTGTGAAGCGTCCTCTTCAGAAAATATTTAAAATGATTAAAATATAATCAAGACGTGTTAAAAACGAAAAGAACATTTTCGTAGTTCATTGAAAGTGTACACGATTCTACTTTTCATTCGTATGTCAAATCTTTTTTTATTCAACCTTCACCTCAAACAAAGCAAGTGCCACTTTGAAGTAGGTGGCTACTATCGGGGAAATTTTGCGGGGGCATTATGAAGGGAGATGAGTAGAAAGATGTTTGTTTACATTACACTTGAACTTCTGCATATCAGTACAGTTGAGAAAGCAGAATCCCGGAAGGGAGTTCCGAAGACTTGTTGTTCTGGGGAAGAAACTATTGGAGTAAAAGGCTTTCTTACACCTAGGGATCTCTAATGTAAGAGGGTTGAACTTAGTTGTTTGTCGGGTTTGTCGGGGGTAGTCACGTCGAGGAGGTAAAAGTGCTTGCAGTTCATCAAAGCAGCCACCATTAAATATTTGTAGAACAAGCAGAGGGATGCAACATTTCGTCGATAGGACAGAGGCTGAAGCTTAGATGCCAGTTCATGACCTATCAGGTTGGCGACTCTCTTTTGAATCCTGTCCAAGAGTGAGATACAAGCAGCAGATGCACGAGCCCAAATGTGACAGCAATACTCCATACATGGGCGAATGGTGGCCTGATAGAGGTACAGGATACTTTCAGGCGTAAGTAATTTTCTGGAACGGTAGAAAGAGCCCACCTTCTTTGCAGCAGCCTTGACAATGCACTCAATGTATCTATTCCAGTTCATGTTCCCTGTAAACGTTAGGCCGATGAGTTTAAAGGAAGTACTTTCAGGCAGTGTATTCTTAGCCATTGCTATTGGTGGTAGAAAAGATTTCTTGTAGTTATTGAAGGAAACAAGCTTAGTCTTGACAGCATTGAATGTGACCATCCATTTTTGTCCCCATTCCACTACAGATTGGAGGTCATCCTCTAGTGATTCTGTCATTTCCTTAGATATGTGTCCATTTGTTTTCCCCTCATGCCTGTTATAGAGGGTGGTGTCATCGGCAAATATACCCATCTCTGACACAATTTTATCAGGGAGGCATTTTATGAATATCAGGAACAATAAAGGTCCAAGGATAGACCCCTGAGATACTCCCGCATTTATATCATATTGTTTAGATGTACGACCGTCGAGGATAACTTTAATTACATTGTGTACTCTTCCAGTGATACCATATGATCTAATTTTCCTTAAGAGAATGTTAATGTGTATCGATTTACGAGAAGACAGTCTATTAGGGCTCATGGTTATAATCGGAGAAAAGGCGAAGAGAAAGAAAGTAATTAGATGAAGATCAAATGATCATTACGAAATCTACAAACCAACACACAATGAAATACGTTTAATCGTCCCCTTTTATGAAAAGAAAAATTAAAAATTAAAAAATTAAAAATTGTCGGGGTAAGTTAAAATATATGTTGGTAGCACCCAAAAATAGTTGGGAGGAAAACAGTCGCCAGGAAGAGAGTCCCGTACGCCTGGGGTTCTGCAAAAAGAGACTGCTAAAAGTAAAGTATACCAATAGGGTATAAAAACAGTTAATTAGCGAATAAAAAAACTGGTAGGAAGAAGCAAGGAATGGATCAGACAATTTCGAAGAGGACATGTCATAATAATTCTTATAAAATCAAGAGAAACTAGTAACATCTTGTCTGTGAGAGAGAGGGAGAGAGGGAGAGAGACAGAGAGAGAGAGAGGTTGCTAAAGAGGAAAAAGGTTTGACCCAATCAAATAACAGATACTTTTCTGCACTTTATCAAAAGCTCTAAAGATGGGACAGAGATTCACCAGCTGAAATACAACAATACTCCATAGATTATCCGATAGTAGATTTGTAGAAATAGGTGTGAGTAAGTGTTTAGAACGACCGAGCAGCATAATAAACCATCTGACAGACAGAGCCTATGACAGAAAAGCGTGGACAGCTGAAATTATAAAATTTCGTTTGTTAAATCTTAGATGTTTAACGATTGAAATGCTATTCTAAAGTAAACCTTGACATAAATACTAACAAATGCCTTCCATAGAAAGGATAGATATATGCAAAAAAAAGAAATAAAAGTTAAATGTCGACTGCATATTTTTAATGGCAAGTTGTACTGTCGCCATTATTCTCGACAGTCGCTATTGCCAATTTCATCCTGACAAGTCTAACCTCTGATCGCCATTGACAGTTGAGTTTCGTTTTTAGAAATTGAAAAAAAATTGAAACAAAATTCGTCCCAAGATTTTCTATCGCGTTTTCTCTAAACGCTGCCATTTTTAAGATGTTTTCGGATAAATATAATTTTTTTATAATGTTCAGTTTTTATTATATATATATATATATATATATATATATGTATATATATATATATATATATATATATATATATATATATATATATATATATATATATATATATATAGGATGACCCCCAAAAAAGGTCCCAACTCTAATTAGGCCCTGTTTCCTAGTGTTTTGTCCGAATGAAATGAAACTTTGGTCATAACTAGTTTATTATATTCAAAACATCACATCAAAACCCTAGGGTATTTGGCCTTTTTTTCTCCGTTCTATAGCATATGTTCTAGATGGCCTCCATTTAGCTTTAGTTTTTTTGGTCACCCTGTATATATATATACATATATATATATATATATATATATATATATATATATATATATATAATACGGTCATATTTTTATAATCAACACTAAAATAACTCATATAATACTTTTTAAATTTCATTATTTATGAATAGTTAATATTTTCTGTCTTAGAAAATATTAACAATATTAACAATGGTTAAATCTATATGTGTGTTTATGAAACCAATTTTGTATTTATACAATTTCTTTACGCTACTAAACTTCTTTCGTATAATCTAAATATATTACCTAATTATTACACTGAATAATTGTTTTTATTAGGTATGATTTTACGTATAAACAGGCATCTATTAATTAATATAATTTAGTTAGAATTAATTAACCTTTTGATTTCATTAATATTAGAGATTCTTTCATGTTTCGTCGCGTTTATTTTTCATTTTCGTGCAAGGGACGCTATTCCACTTTAAAAGTATACTGTATTAGATATAATCATTTTATTGATTTATTATATTTCATGAATTGTAACTGTACTTATTAAATGTTATATTTTACTAATTGCATTTTTCTAAACTACATCCTCCTATTTATTATTTTTATTAATTTTATTTATTTTTTATTTGTTGTATTATTTATATTTGTTTTATTATTTATATTTGTTTTATTATTTATCGGAATCGTAAAGAAAGAAAAAGAAGTACGCTGCTTATTTTCACTGCAAAATGTGGGTGATGACACTCTCAATCGTTTCTTCTACAGAATTGCAATTTGGTATTTAGGATATTCAGACATGTGGAAAACTGCTTAATCAAGTTACATCCGGAAAAACATTGTGCTTAAGGAACAAAATTGAAAAATTTTCACGTGGGTGTGGTCGGATTTAAATCTGTGTGTCAACTGTTTCACAAATGGGCATGCGTGAATCGTTCACATGATGGATTACTTATGTTAAGAATTAAATAAATTGTCAAGCTGGCCTAATGGTCATCGCACTTGAGTCATTGTCTTTAAGCTTTGGTTTCGATCACAGCTCTATTATTGTATTTCTGTTTATAATCAATAAAAAATCTGCATTAATTAAAATATAATATTTATGCGTATTTTACGACCGGGCAACACCGGGAAAAGAGGCTGCTAGTAATAAAATAAATTATAAATTATTAATAAAATATATTTTTACGAAACGAATGCGAAATTTAGATAATTGTTTGACTTGTATTGTATATACATAAATACAAGGGACGTTAAAAAATGATGCATTGTATATTTCTATTCCTCCCGAATGCATCAGAGATGATGGCAAATTTCATTGTTATGACGTGTGTCAGAAGCAGAGATTCGTCATTGAGTTCAGAACAAAAGTTCATTGAGAACGAATAGTGACAATGTAGAAAAATAAATTCTGGGGGTCGTTTTAATCGTACAACTCCCGTCTTTGTAGCTCTTTAACATTTTAGTTAAAAATAGGCGGTTTCACTTTTGGAACGGCCTTCGTATGAAAAGATGGTGCTACTTATTGTTGTGTCTGCACAAATAATTAGCAAGAACACGGAAGTAAAGGTATACAATAATATATTAGGAAGAAAAGTTAGATACATATTTACATGTCTTCAGATGTACTTCAGTTGGAGATATTCCGGCAGGTGGCGTGTTGCATGTCTTACTGGAGGCAGCATAAGCGTCTTGCCTATTTGACGGTCGTTGCCGGACTCCCCCGCTATTGGTGATTGATACCTTTATATATCTCACTCACTCGCCTATGTTAATTAGTAGTCGTCTCCACAACACTTATATGTGAAGTTTAATTACGAAAAAATTAGATGTTGTAACTTGACTGTTAGTGCGAGAATTGGACTCGACTTTTGCATTTATCCACTAAAAAAATACACACATCACAACTGACACTGCGTGATGCATCGTGTATTACTTGTTTCGGACTGTTTCACTACGACGATGAAATTAATTCAGTTACGCATCTAGAAAACAGAGGTGTTAAGCTTGACATTATATGAGACAAGGAGTAGAAAGAAGCGACCTTAGTAGAAGTTAGTGCCCCCAATTATGCTGGGTTAAATAAATCTGCAAGCGAAAAAATAATGATATACCAAAACCTTATATATGATACTAGTCTACCCGTGACCCGTTGGGTCAGTATGTTATATTAGCTATGGAATTAATGTATGACCGTGACACTTGTGACGTAAAGAAAATAGTTTTCTGTGACATAACAGAAACATTTCTATAAAAGTATATTAAAATGAAAAAAGATTATAGATAGATTTCTATGCGTCGTTCTGTTTATAATTGTTTATTTTGGAAAAAAAAACTTACAGCCATTGAATTATAAATGGTTTGCATTACTTGTAGGTAAATGTGCACTGAACAGATACCATAATACTTAAAGTTAAATTCAAATGCTGATATATCTTTTAATTTAAACGCGTAAAAACACAATTAGGACGTTGAAAACGTACATAGTAAAACAATACGTTTTATTGTCACGTTGATTATTTATTTGTAACGCAAATTTAAAAAAAACATATTTTCGGGGTTATTTATTTATGTTTGTAGTGTAGAAGAAAATGTACGAATGTTTTTTTTTTTTAAATGTGTATTAAAAATGGAGAATAATTTTTTTAAAAATGAAGGCGGTGGGTAAATCGCCATTGTAAAATGCTCTTACGGTTGTCAAGAGGTTAAAATAGATTTATTTGTAAGGAAATTGCGTTAAAATAACTTAAACGTAATACGGAAATGAAGTATGTAAAAAAATGCAGAAAGTATTAGCAATTGTTTATTTGGATAATTTAAACGCGAAAAAAACAAAAACAATTGGGACGCTTTAAACGTACACAGTAATTATTGTCGCGTTGATTATTTGTTTATGTATGCGTGCGCAACCAGAAGTCGTAAACCGGATGTTGGATTGCAACATCCGTTACAAGGTTATTTGAGTTTTATAATTATATAAATTAAATACGCTGGAATATTAGGATAATGTTGATCATTCCAGTCATTAGGGCGGAAAATGGACTCGTGAAAAGGAATTTAAACACCAACTTGCAAATATAACCGGTGCCCCAAGTGCAAGGAAAATATAAACAATTGTATCGGAAAGGACATATAATACCTTTAAAAGATCTCTCCAGGCCTGTTAGTCAATGAGAAAAAAGTGTAACTACGGAGTTTCTAATAAAATTCACAAATTCACACAATTGTACATAAAAGGAGAGTTATAATATTTGGATTTGTACGAGTGAATGTCTGACATCCGGTAGCATACCCCAACCCAGCTAGAACAAACTGATAAAAGTTTTTTAAAAAAATACTTTGTATTAGCAGGTGAAATTGAGAAATATTGACTTGAAATGAAAAGTATGGAAAACAAAGAAAAATGGTGGTAAGTGTTTTTGTTTTGTTTTATTTATTTATTGTGTTTTGTTTTATTTATTTATTGTGTTTTGTTTTATTTATTTGTTGTGTTTTGTTTTATTTATTTATTGTGCTTTGTTTTATTTATTTGTTGTGTTTTGTTTTATTTATTTATTTTGTTTTATTTTATTTATTTATTGTGTTTTGTTTTATTTATTTGTTGTGTTTTGTTTTATTTATTTATTGTGTTTTGTTTTATTTATTTATTGTGTTTTGTTTTATTTATTTGTTGTGTTTTGTTTTATTTATTTATTGTGCTTTGTTTTATTTATTTGTTGTGTTTTGTTTTATTTATTTATTGTGTTTGTTTTATTTTATTTATTGTGTTTTGTTTTATTTTATTTATTTATTGTGTTTTGTTTTATTTATTTATTGTGTTTTGTTTTATTTATTTGTTGTGTTTTGTTTTATTGTGCTTTGTTTTATTTATTTGTTGTGTTTTATTTTATTTATTTATTTTGTTTTATTTTATTTATTTATTGTGTTTTGTTTTATTTTATTTATTGTGTTTTGTTTTATTTATTCACCTTGCCATGGCAGCTGCTTATTGTTTCGGATGTAAGATTCGCATTTCGACCATAATGTGCTTTTTAGCCTCTGAAACCTGGTGTAAAGTGGAAACGAGAGAGAATAAAAAAGATGAAGATTTTCGTTTGTCTTCATTTTTTTTTTTAAGAAATAAAACGTGAAAATGTTCTTTCCAAGGTTAAACTTTCGAGTGACGTCAATTCCCATGCGGATTTTCCATCTCGACATGTTCGCCTGGGAAAGAAAGAAAGATTTTAGAATACGTTAGGCGGAAAAAATAGAATGACGAAAAGAGTTAGGGTTAATAAAGATGAAAGGAATACATGGCAGAAGCAGGAACGACAAATCAACCTTTTTCTGTTTATACTGAATCCGTTTATTGCGATAAAAGCTTTATACTTTACATTTCTTTTATTTTCTAATATTTATTCATGGTGTTTGGTTTATATTATTAGGGAATATCAATTTCGGGTTATTTAATGATGAATCTGATAATTTTGGAAAATGTTTAAGGCTTATAATATTTATTCATATTGTTTGGTTTATTGCTTTTAAAGGAAAATTGTTGTTTTCTTCCTTTTGATTTTGCCGAACATGATTGAGTTTTCAAAGAAAACGGAAAGAACGATGGCTTTAATGATTAATGTATTTTTAAAATCAGGAAGTCAACATCTCCAGACAGCCTGATCTTGTATCATCAGATTGCATTTTTGTAAAATCTTCAGCAGTGGCAATTAGGCTATAGTAGGGTATATTCCAATTCCTGATGTAGCTGTTCATTTGAACCTGAAATAATAAAAATTGGTCATCTTATAAGATGTATAGCAATAACATATATTCAAGAGTCTACGACAATTTTAAATGCCTGTACATAAAACAGTCTGTAAACTTATTGAAGACACCTCGAAAAGCCCACATTTCCTTCAACACATAATTAAAAAAAGATAATATGAAAAAATAATGAAATAAATGACCAAATAAAAAAGGAATCTGTCTATAGCGATGATAATAAATAAAGAAACTTTTACAGCTGTCCTGTTTCCTCGTCAATTTTCGCCTTACGATATATCTATGATTTTCCTTTTTTAATGGAATTCTTTGGTCGCTTTTCTTTTGAAAAAGAGATAATATTCTCGAAATATTAGGACCTTGACTATCCCGGTTATATCTAACAGTAAGTTAATTTGTATCTTCAAAAATAGATTGATATATGAAGTTAAATAAAATAACAAAACAAATAAGACCTTCTGTCGTATATTCACTTTTGTTCAGACGTCACTCCAATATAACAGCCGGTTCCTTGCATTGCTATAGCCTTCTTATACCCCGCCATATCTATTTACCAGCAATGTTTCAAGCAAACCAACATTTCTCAAATATATATATATATATATATATTTGATTTTTTATGATTTTTTTTATTTTTTGGGGGGGGAGGATTTTGAATTTTATTGAAGTTCCTCAATATTTAAGTTATGTTTAACAATTCTGATATGTAAGTAGATGAGCCTCTCCGTGATTTTCCGAGATATAGTATGATATAATGGTCTACTTATTCTAATTTTATTTACACAACTTAATATAGGATATGTTTTTTACGAAGTCTAATTCTAGTTATGAAAAATGACGTTATTCAAATGTCCACCATTTTCATGTTCACATTGTTGTGCTCTCTGCAGGGCATTGTCCAGCACATCACTTAATGTTTCAGGGCTTATGGCCCTAATTTCCTCCTTTATATTGTTTTTAAGGACATTTATTGTGGCTGGTTTGTTTGCGTATATCCGCTCTTTGAAGTAACCCCGAAGGAAGAAATCTGCACATGTGAGGTCTGGCGAGCGGGTGGCCAATTTATCTCACAGCCACGAGAAATTATTCAGTTGCCGAATATGTCCTGGGGCAGATTTAATTTTTCTCGTGCCGTATGCGCCATTGCACCGTCCTACTGGAACCACATTGATCGAGAGACCCCAGTTTGACTTGATCTCCTTCTTACTGATGTGGATGGATACTATCTACTACTCTCTGACGATTCTCATCACTTCTTGCCGCACGGGGTCAACCAGATTTAGAGAGGTCACATACAAACCCTTGCTCATGAAATCGAGTTACCATAGCTTTCATTGCATTGGGAATAGGGAATTTCTTGTGTTGAAATTTCGTCGAAATTCTCTTTGAGTTTCTGATATTGATTCATTCAAAATAAAATAGGACTCTACGATAAATATCCGCTCCTCGGTAGTGTAACGACCCAGGATGACCTTGGAAGGATTATTCTAGATGATCTGAAAAAATAAAAGAAAAATATTAAAGATTAAGAAAATTATGAATTTTTTTAACCATCAGCTTCTTTTGGGACACGCTGAATACATATATATATATATATATATATATATATATATATATATATATATATATATATAGTAAGTTATAAAATGTATATGGCGATAAAGCTACACTGAATATTCCGCGTTTCATCCACTCTAGGTCTCTTCAGGCTTATACGCGAATTCTGTGGTTGTTTGTCGTTTTTATATGCGCATCTTCTATTGAGATTTTAGTAAGCCCATCAGCTTTCTAGTATCCACCGCGCCCTTCCTATCAGCCAATGAGCATGCACTTATCGGAAAAAGGCCTATTTGACCTCTGGTTGACATGTTCCTTCGTGTATACTGTATTTAGCCTGGATATTTAGTTTCTTGGTCTGTTTTAAATCTAGGTTAGTGTTTTTTTTGTGCGAAAAAATTAAGTAGTTATACATACATACATATATATATATATATATATATATATATATATATATATATATATATATATATATATATATATATTTAAAAAACAATACATATATATTTCAAAGACGAAACTGCGGTTTCATTATATTGAACGAGCCGCTGGTTCCTCTTTGGAACATGTATGTATAGTTTTTTTAAGAAATATTTGTATTTTAGCTCCCACATTTGCGATCGATCGCGTTATTGTATTTCTTTTCATCACATGCTGACACCCTATATATATATATATATATATATATATATATATATATATATATATATATATATATATATATATGGACAGAAAGTTTTGCTGTATTACAGCTTTTAAGTGCGATTTAACTGGCAACTACCTCAACTGAGGATTTAATCTCGGCAGTCTAGGAAACAGTTGGCGCTTCTAAACGTTAAGCTATTAAGCTGTTGAGTACATGAAATTACAATAATAAAACATTGCCCAAATTACTAAACTTCATTTGTTTACACAAAAGCATTGCATTATATGCTATTTCACTCCCTTATCTGCTCAACTCAGAATAGTGAGCATATATATATATATATATGTGTGTGTGTGTATGTGGAAATATACTTAATTGCCTTATAATATATACCAATCCTTATTTAATAAGCTCAATGTAATTACAGAGCAATATAATGAATGAATGTTAAAAGTTCTCATTAAAAAGTTCATGTTGTTTTTGACCATCTTATAATTTATTTCCTAAATTCAGTTGACATTTAATCACTCAATTCACTCAATCAATCACTTGATTATTATATAAAATTTTTTAATCGATTTTGCCAGAGGGAATTGCAACAATCAATCTATCAAATGGAGATAAAGTTCGAAGATTTGATGGATTGATTGTTTCTATTTCTTCTTGTGAGTTAAGGGCAAAATAGATTCACCAATTGATATAATAATTTAGTGATTGATTTTGTGCTACGAAACAGGTACTCTCAAGAATTGTAAATGTCAGCTGAATTAAAGGAATAACTTATAAGATGGTCAACATCATAAACTTTGGAATAAAGTCTTTTGCCATTCATTCGCTACATATATATATGTATTTATATGTGTATATATATATACATACATATATATATATATATATATATATATGATTATAATTAATTTCCGCTAGTCATAGGATTCGCAACCCGCATCGAAGCTATCTCTGTCTCCATTTACAAGGATATTCAAGTGAAATTAAACATTTATAAATGCATAGATGTTATTAAATGTCGATCTACTGTGATTGAGTGAGTAGAGGTGACGATCTCGCACGTAGTCTAACTGACCAACTTTTCATTCGCAGACAGTGCTCAACACTTAAGAAGCAACATGTTTCATAAAGGAGTGAAAATAATTATAATTATAAATAATCATTTTTTTTATCCCTACAGACACTAGTTTTTCATCTTTCCCGAATCATCAGTGCAAGAAGATACCATTGCCACTTATCATGGGATATATATATATATATATATATATATATATATATATATATATATATGTGTATGTATATATATATATATGTATATATATATCAACTTATTTTTTAAATCCTTTCTCAAATTATTGTTCAAAACATATTGTCTATTTCAATAAAAACATCGTTTCCGAAATGATCGTACAATCTATTGATTTTTTCTATTTTCTTTTTGAAACTGATTTTTAATTCAAATTTCTGATAATCGTTTTACTCAATATTAAAATAGCTCTAATATATATATGCCTATCGAGCTTATTATATATCTACAGTACAGCGAGCACTGTTTTCTTTTAATAGTATTAATACATTTACTAATACATTAAAATGAACTCTGCTCTTTAGACTCTAGGTCTTATTTCCTCAATATATATATATATATATATATATATATATAAAACGGCTGCGGAATAAAGTAGGAGATGACGATTTTCCTCTTTGCAGCATATTTTCTACAAGAGACGTTTCAAGTCTAGCGTTATTTTTATGGCAGATGCTCAACTGAGCTTTATTTTATGATCTCCGCGCTACCTAACATTCGCAACAAACACCTGTCTTCTTCTGTCAGCAAATCCTTCCTACTCTCTATCTTTTCATAGACTAAACTCAAATCTCACGACATATTCGCTATTGATACGCTGTACAATGAGCTTGATTTCCAACTGGCTACCCAATGCCGTTAAAAAGTCCAATATGAACAAGTTCTTATTGAACCGTCTTCCTAAATAATCAAATCCTATTTAATTTCAATCATTACTTATAATGTTGCTACACCAACCACCTTACACTTATTAAGCTTATCCTCGAGTGGCCTTTTGGCCTTTATATATATATATATATATATAATCATGGAAATAATATGTCAATGCGATGGAAAATAAAAAAGAAAAACAAATGTTTATATATTCTTCAAGGTTCTGTTCTTATTTCAAGACTTTGTCAAGATGACTAATTTGAAGAAATTTAGTACATATCAATGTTTCGGAGTGTTTGTTAGGGTAAATACTATTTCTTCAGGTATCTCGAAAAAGTATATCCCTCTAAAAATGCAATGTTTAAATGAAGATAGAAAGAACGGTCAAATTTAATTAAATTATTACAATTAAGAAAAATTGCAGGTCAGATGTCTGCAGATTCAGAATTCTAACAAGAAGAGGAATAAAAAGACAAATATATAATTATAAATACAGGTAGAGGTGAAGACGAAGGGTGGAAAAAGGATGGTTAAGAAAACAAAGGGTAAAACAGCCTACGTGACCTAATGCTTATACCGACAATATCTGGATGTAATGAATATGATTCATTAAATATCTGACGTCCATTTAATTAAAATATGATTTTCTATATTCAATAAGTTTATGCATTTTTTCAGCTTTTAGACAATTTGTATCAAAGAATCTTAGACTTTAAAATTTGTAGAAATTTATATGTACCTATATATAAATAAATATTCAAATAAAAATATCTCATAAAATATTAATAATTTAAATTCATTTAAAGTTAAAATAGAAATATTAAAAAAAAATAATATTAGAAATATAGCATAAATATTAGGATTTTTTGCTGAGTTGATTTGAAAAAGTTGTTTTGAAAAAAGTTGATTTGAAAAAATATAACATCTTGAAGCAAAATCGATTACAGTTTTGTGGCATTATTGCTTGACTTTCTCAACACATATCCTAAATATGTTTTTAAGAGAAATTCCCACCTCGCCAATCTTTCACGAGAAACACCCGTCTGGCTGAAACTACTGTCAATTATTTCCCCCACTCTTTATCTGTGCCAAAATCCAAACGTAGATTCCATGAGCAAAGCTTCTTCCTTAGAATTGCACGCCAGTGGAACTCTCTGTCGCTTGCCTGTTTCCCACCTGACTACAACTTGGACGTCTTCAAGTCCAACATAAACAAACCCCTGACAAACCGCCCCCTTAAGTAAGACACTCTATCAAAACCCCCAATACTAATGATTACTACAATACTATCTCATTGATTACTGTACACGCAATAACCCTTATACCTAAGTGGCCTTTGGGCCTTGATAAGTGTTACCCCCATGTAAAAAAAAAATGTTTTGCCAACAACATATATTGATTATAATAAAAACATTGATTACAATAACCTGAATGGTGGGCATTGATAAAGGAAATTACACGTTGCTTCACTATTGTTCAAACGTCAGGGCTTGGACTCCCATTTCGTCGAACTTCTGGAATGCTCAGCGACAAGGTCTCTATTTAGACTCCAACAGTAATCAGCCATCATGTCTAGGCCTAGGCGACCTTGACACCTTGTTTCCATCACTTTCCTGATGGAATCTCTTCCCCTGCTCACCATTCATGGAACCCAGATTCTCAGGAACCGGTTCATATGTGAAAAGAGGTAGTGCGTCTTTATGCTTATGTTGCAGACAAGGTGTCTGAAAGCAGTCTGGAAGTTCTGGACACGTTTTGCTAGTTTATGACAGTAGGCCTCCAAATAAATGTCTTCAGTACCAGAACAAGTGCCTTCCGTGTTTTCAATTACATTTCTTTCATTGAGTTTTCGATCTCTGATGAGCTGCCAGATCTGAGGACCGTCAAAGATGCCAGTTTTCAACTTCCCGTAGTCAACCTTTAAAAAGCCTGGCACAAGTGAGTGAAGCATCCATCATCCTTGTCGATAGCGTTAGTGAATTGCTTTATTAAGCTGAGCTTGATGTGCAGCGGTGGTATTCCCCTCACACAGGCAAGTCTATCTTCGTGTATGCTGAGTACTAATTTTTTTAAGATTTCCAGATTTTATCATTATAAACTGATCCCCTTTCGACATAATCACAGAGCACTATCGGGGCTGAATACTCCTTGGCATTAAAATAATCATTTCCAATCAAAACATAGTTTGCCTCCAGCAACATCTTCTAAACTGCTTCACACGTGCGTACATGTGAACAAATATGTAAAAAAAAAAAAACACACACAGCTCGAAAGCTTGTTCTGATCAAGCAAAAGCAATGTGATTTTTTTAATACAACGCATCGGATTCGTCCTTCAGCTAAACAAAAAACAAATGTGTTGCTAACAAGCGTTATACACACTCGTCAAAGAAATTTCGATACAAAACCTATCAAAGAATACACCTAGACACATTTCAAAAAACATCGGCCAACAGTGTGGGACTCCACAGGGAGCGAATTCTTTCACACACGCATACACACATAAATACGCAAGGAGTACCTGACATACATATACATATATAATATATATATATATATATATATATATATATATATATATATATATATATTAATAATGGATATTGTCTCAGACATAACAAGTAAGGCATTTTACCTAATACAACTGAATAAATATATGTATATATATATATATATATATATATATATATATATATATATGATTACTTAATTTAATCACATAAATTAATATACTAAAGTATAAATTTATGCGTTAACTTTAAGTATTTACTTCAACAGTGCTCAATACGTAGGTAGAGCTAGGTAGTAAGTTATAAAATATATATGGCAATTAAGCTACACAGAATATTCCGCGTTTCATCCACGCTAGGATTCATGAATCCTAGCGTGGATGAAACGCGGAATATTCTGTGTAGCTTAATTGCCATATATATTTTATAACTTACTATATATATATATATATATATATATATATATATATATATATATATATATATATATATACTCGCGCCGAGTCGTAGAAATTTCTAGGTGAGTATCTGCAGGTGGTTTTCGACTCTTAACTTCCGTGATCTTGTTTTTGGAGATTTTTGGAACAGAAAAAGAACAAAATTATGGTAATCTCTGGGTAAAACAAAGGATCTGTTTTTAAATTTTGACGCAATATATTCAGCCTCTAACTGTTATTTTGGTTTGCGTATATTTAAGTCCTGTCCGGGGTGAGATGGCGGGTCGAACAAAATTTACTCACGGGCCGGATTCGTTTCCGACCCCTGATCTAGTTAATAGTCGGTAGTTGTAGCCTATGCACATAGGATCAGTGCTCATAAACGGCCTCATCAAATGCCTATTTATATAAACATTCGCCAACCACTTTTAAAATGTTCGAACTGCTTATTTACAAACAGAGCTTCGCGTTAATGCTAATTAAGATACGGTTGAACCATTTTACGATATTGCTCTACCCAAGAAAGAGGGGCGCTTAACAGAAAATATGAGTCGTATGAGAGATACAAACAAGTTGATATAAAACATTTCAAAGCTGTCACACCTGGGGTGTAGTGGGAGAAGCTCCCTCTCCTTAAAAATACCCTCATGATGTTCGTTTCAAATAACCTCTGACAACCCAGTCCAGCCTCTGGCCTTTTCGTGTGGTTTAACTACTAAAGCCGTCGAAATTCTTCATACTAACTGGAAGAACGTGCAAAAGGCAGTCTACTGGCGCCTTAAAACTAGTCATTTCAGACAGATGGGGATTGGTCAACTTTGGATGCTAGCTTACTTAGGAGACGACAACTCTGATTCAATATCACCGCTGCCCCGCGGGATTATCCCTATCAGAGAATAGACCAAGGCAATATACCCCGACGGAAAATCCGGAGATGGAGTCTTTAAGGCGGCCTGACTTTATATTGTCATCACTGGTAACTCTTGCGGTGCAATTAAAGTCAAACTGTATCGACTCTATCTTTTCCTTGGATCCTCTGGCTCCGCGGAGAACGGGGACTGTTGCATGGGCAACAAGTATTCTTCCATACTATCCTGCCGAGATTATGTAGGTTTACTTCTATACCATCGTTTCCCGAGACGGACAATTGCCAACAAGAAAATTAAACGTAGAGCTGAGAGAAAGATAGATGTCTCTAGAGATAAAAAAAAACAACTAGATTATTTATTATGTCTAAACTATTTCGTACTTATGATTCGTATCGCTTTTACATCAGACATCTACTAAAAAAACAAAACAAAACAATGACTGCATCATTTCGATAAAGATCAATGGAGAGTTCTATCTTTTGTTTCCCCACGAATTGTTATCGACTCCCCCACCCACGGGATTCTCGTCATAATCTAATTCCGTTAACTGATATTTGTGTAACGTTTGCCGTAGGTGAAGCGGCAGATTTCTTTCTTTGCGAAATGGTTCAAGGCCACTCGCATTTTGATTTTCTCTTCTTTTTTATGTGTGTGTGTGTGGCGAGAACGAGAAGAGAGCCCGAGTTGCGTTGGGTCGTCTTGATGTGGCCGCAAATAGATTAGCTTCCTTTATTATTCGGAATTGTTCATCAGAAACACAATGCTGCGTCTTTTTGTTGCTGTTGTTCTTTTGTTCTGGTTGTCTGTTGTCTGTTGTTGTTGTTGTTGTTGTTGTTGTTGTTACTTTAGGCGGGCTTTTATCTTTTTTCCTCCTTGGCGTTATCTTTAGCTTAGTTGAAGGCTAATAATTTCGGATACTTTTTTTCGATGGAGGAAGGGGGCGGCCTGCTTTTTGATTTCTACCACTGCTGCACTCCGAAAATATCGATCGAGAATATTTATATCGATCTATCTCTCTCCCTTTTTTTATCTTTGCTTCTTTCTACGTCTGCTTGCCTCTATTTCTCTCTCTTTTCCCCTACACACACAGACACACACACACACACACACATTCTGTATTTATTTCCTATGTGTTGACGTGTAGGAATACAAAAAGTTTATGGAAAAAAAACAAAAATGTTTCTTTCAAAAGCACATATTTTCGACCGATCCTTCGGACTTCTTCAGTGTGAATGCTGGAAAAATGAGTGTGGTTCCAATACCCGGAACGATGGGTCGGCCAGCTGGTACTATTCTGAGGACCTTAGCTATACGGTATGTTTCTGAGGTTTCCTTAATTGGTGCCTCAGTGTTTACTGTGTTACCAAGTGGGAGGTGTGTGAGTGTGTCGCTAACTATTTGGGGGAGTTTATGGAGTTTGGAGATAGTGTAGAAGACAGCTGGATTGGTGTATCCTGGCACTAATTTCTCGATCGTAGTTCTAATGCTGTGGTCTAGATTACTAATTAGGTTGCTATGTACGGATTTGAATGCGAGAGTGGGGTCTGTGAGAAGTAATTTGTAGAATTCCTTGTTTGTTAGTTGCGTGTGGATTTCTATTATGCAATCGTTAGTGTTCATGATGGTTACCTAGAATGTTTGTGTAAGGAACAGTTTCTAACAAGCTACTCTGTTCGATTTTTGTCTATAGAGTTATAAATTGATATATATATATATATATATATATATATATATATATATAGGTGATTCGAACGTGTGAAACAAATTCGATTTGGTTTTTAGCCGGTAAAAATAGCTGCGAAGGGTCAAAATTAAGAAAATGAAAACAGAGAGAGAGAGAAATAAAGAGATATTAATTATCTTAGGTAGATTAAAAAATAGATAGATAGACAGACAGACAGACAGATAGATAGATAGATAGATAGATAGATAGATATTACTACTTGACGTTTGTCTATTTTTAGTCTTACTCTTGCCTAGCTGAAGGTTCATGTTGTTTATTTTTATTTCTTCGCCTAGAGGAGTGCGCCATTTAATCCTGCGTCTACTATAACCCCAAAATATTGAAACTTAAGAAATAGCTGTGGAAAGAAACAAAAACAAAACAAAAAACACAGAAAAAAAGCCTGCTTTCTCTTCCCTTGTTCCTCTTTTGTGTATTGAAGGACACAGATGAGCGGAAAGAAATGAATAAACACAGCGAAAGAATCTCGGAATTAGGAAAAATTGAAACAAAAAAAAGAGACTACAAAAGAATCGATGGGATAAAGAATTTATTTTATTTTCTTCTCTTTGAAAAAAGAAAATCAAAGGAAAAGAAGCGGAAGTTAAGAAATTTTTTTAATTATCTTATAGTTACACAACAACTACAAATCAATAAACCAAATTACATTTATCGATTTTGTTTTATAACATTTTAGAAATCATTATGAACAAGCTTAGATGTGCAGGAATTAGATAGATGCATACACACACATACACATACACACACACACATATATATATACATATATATACACATATATATGCATATATATATATATATATATATATATATATATATATATATATATATATATATATATATATAAAGTGATTGTCATGTAGTTCCAACGAGAGAAAAAAATGTATATTTAAAAGAGTTTAGCCATCAACAATTGTGGATTTTTTTAAAAGGTTTTCATCATATTTTTATTTTAAAATATTTTTATAACGCGTTTCAAGCTTAGGGTGTGCTCTCTTCAGATGTTCAAAGTGAACACTTACGGTTGGAGACAGGATGTGTAAGACCACATCACTCTGAAAAACACATTTAGTATCAGCAGAGGTAAAAATAACTTTTCAAACTCCCATTTTAAAGAAAAACATTTTACGAAAACATTTGAAGAGAGCACACCCTAAGCTCGAAACGCGTTATAAAAATATTTTAAAATAAAAATATGCTGAAAACCTTTTTAAAAAACCCACAATTGTTGATGGATACACTCTTTTAAATATATATATATATATATATATATATATATATATATATATATATATATATATCAATGAGACTCTGTGAGTGAAGAAAATGGCTAGATGTAATAAAAATGATTCATTAAATATCAGACGTCATTTAATTAAAAATTGAGTTTCTATGTTTAATAAGTTTACGTATTTTTTATTACTTTTTCAACCTTTAGACAATTTAGATCAAAGAATACTGGAATTTTCAATTTGGTTAAATATATATGCGTATATAAATAAATATTAAAATTCTATGTGTGTGTATGTGTGTATGTGTGTGTATGTGTGAGTATGTGTGTGTGAGGAAAACTCTAAACCTATATACTCAACGAAGTTTTTATTAACAGATTTGAAATTTAGTATGTAGGGTATTCAGACACGTGGAAAACTTTTTGATCGATTTTTGTCCGGAAAATTGGCTGCTAAATGGTCAAAATTAAAATTTGGTATTTTTATCCGTTTGCGTATGCACACTCGTGAAACATAACAGCTTCCTTATGTTAAGAATAAGTAGGTGTGAGAAAACGTTTTAAAGATTGTGATAAGCTTGTTATATGGTTATCGTACTTGACTCATTGACTTTAGGTTTTGGTTTCGATCTCAACGCGAGTATTTTTTTTTACCTACAAGAAGTGAATTGTTTAGAAAAAATATAATATTCGCATACATATGTCTTAGTATCTTTACGTTTTTTGTTTTTTACTTCATTTTTTAAAGGAATTTACTATTACGTTAATTACCTACGATATTTCTGTTTGTCCCTGTATATATATAAAATGAACTCATTTTCCCCTCTGATTTTGACCGTAATAGGATTAAAAATCAAGAGATTTCATGCAAATGTAATATGCACAAACTGCTGCACAATATCTGAGGTGTGTTATAAGCATATTACCTCTCTATTACTCGATAATCGTAGATTCCAATATTTTTTTCTGTTGAGAGTTCCCTGCCAAAATCTGTTAAAGTACCTTGAAAGTAGTAAAACCTTTTCTTTCTAATTAATTCATCCTTCCCCGCCACCCATTTATATCGTTCGCAAGGGACAGTTACGAACGAACGCCGGTTTCGGTTTTCTGTACTTCGTAGTTGCTTAAAAAAACTGGAATGGAATTTCACCGTGCCTTTCCGTTCTATTCTTCCTATTGGGTGAAACAGAATTAACCGATAGTGACATTCCCACAAACATTCATTTTTATCCCACGCTTACTTTTACGTTGCTTAATTACCATTTTTCCATAACATTTATACACTAAGAAAAATAATAAAAGGATTCTTTTCGTTTTTTTTAAATAAACATATAATACATAATTTCCGTTTTATTTCGTTTTGTAGTTGCTTAAAAAAACTGGAATGGAATTTTAACGTCCCTTTTCGTTCTATGCTTTCTACTGGGTAAAATGCACCATGGACTTAACCGAAACGAAGGGTTATTTATGCCATTTTCCCATTTTTTCGCTTTTCGCTGTGTTTCTTTGTTTTTGTTTTTCCGACCACGTTCATCATTTTTCCACTTATTTTTGCTTTTTGTTTTTCCGATTTCTTTTTTAAAGAAGTTTTACGTTTGTTCGATGTTTTTCTTTTTGTTTTGTTTTCGTTTTTCTTTACTTATTTTTTACTTTGCCCCCCTTACACACACACACCTACAAACACCCGACAAACGCCGAGTACCTCCGCTAGTAATAAATAGTCTGTTTTCTAAAGATGTTCGTTGATTCCGAAGAAAATCTGTAAATCTCACGTTTTTATTGCAACTTATAATAAATCACGCATTTTATCCTCGAGAAAGCAAATAACGAGTTCAATAATACAGATTGGAATTTATTTTCTTATAATCCCGCACTCGAAAACTCAACAGTACGTGTTTTATTTTATTTAGCTAATCAGAAATGATAGTAATTTTTATCCGAGAAATTAAATTAATAACGTCAATTTATAGGTTGATATTATTTTAGTGTGAACATAGTCAAGGCATAATTATCCTCCTCAATTTTGACAAAAAGGAGGGCATATCTATACTCTTATAAAGTTGGTGATGAGTTGTGTATTAATATTCATATTAAAAGCCGTTTTTTCTATTTATTTAAAGAGAAAATACAACTTTGTTATATATGGGTCGTGGAATTGCATTCATCTGCAAAAGATATAGCTAATTTGCATATTCTTTTAAACATTCATTGTAATTAATTCCCTATTTATTTTTTCGGTTTTCTCATGGGATGATCATCTTTAGTTAATTATTACGTGTAATTATATATATATATATATTACACAGTGATCACCACTTATCGAGGCCCGGAAGCCACTCAGGGATAAGGGTTATTGCAAGTACATTACGTTAGTGTGGAGATTTGATTAAGTGTTTATTTAAGGGGGCGGTTCATTAGGAATTTGTTAACATTGGACTTGAAAACATCCAAGCTGTAGTCCGGTGGGAAGCAGGCAGACGGAACAGAGTTCCACAGGCGTTCAGTTCTAAGAAAGAAGCTTTGTTCGTGAAATCCGCGTTTTGATTTAGGCACAGATATAGAGTGGGGGAAATTTTTCACAGTGGATTCAGCTAGACGGGTGTTTTTCGTGAAAGATTGGCGAGGGGGACCAGGGATTGGAGCTCAGAATTGGAGTCATTTTTGTATGCTCCGTTCACTGTGCACTCACGGGGGACCATGCATGCTTCATTTGTTTTCATGAAATATCCTGAAACACTTTAGACCTGTAGTTGTGTATCATATATCTTTCTAGTAAAAAAAGGACCAATAATTAAATTCTATAGCCATTTAATTTTTCTATATAGAGAATTTGATACTCTTTTTAGAAAAGGGGGCTTTCGTAGCCCCACAACAAAAACTGACGGGGTCATGATCTAGATACTACTGTTTTTTATTAAACTATTCGCCGGAAGAAAATCAATTCCATGGAAGGTCTGCTATCAGAACACCAAAACTTTCAATAATTTCCCATTATATTGTCCAAGACGTATATATGAGCGGGGGGGGGATGAATAAGCTGAGCCAGTAAAATATATTCACATTCTGTGAGTGATAGAAAAAATGTAGACATAAGTTTTTAAACAAAAATTTCTATGCAAAAAATGGAAGCTAAGGAACCTCGCTTGATTATTCAATAGTTAAACAGAAAAAATCGATAAACCAAATTAGATTTATCGATTTTGTTTGGTTGCAATTTCAGGATAGGCAGATGAACAATATACGTAAATGCGTGATTTTTATGAATCGTACGCACCAGTTGGAGATATGGTGTTGCGTATATAGCAATCACATGGTATTTAAAACGTATGTCATTTTGTAGAATATGAATTATTTGGACCACTATTCTCAAGTTGGATGCAATTTTCACTATGTTTCAATATATGTAACCTCCATTCTTCTTAAGTTGCATCCAATTTTAGAATCTTCTTTTTTACAAATGGGTCACCACTTATCAAGGCCCGGAGGCCACTCGAAGATAAGGATTAATGAGTGTACGGTAGTCAATGAAGCAATAATGTAGTCATCGTTAGTATTGGAAATTTGCTTACGTAAATTGGATTACTTAAGAGAATGGCTGATAAAGAATTTGTTTACGTTGGACTTAAAGACGATCAAATTTTAGTCAGCTTGAAAGCAGGGACACGAAAGAGAGTTCCACATGCGTGAAGTTCTAAGAAGCTTTGTTCATGGCATCTACGTTTCGGTTTAGGCACAGATAAAGCGTATGTCCAATTATTGATCGTGGTTAAAGCTAGACGTGTATTGTCGTGGAAGATTGGTGTCGAGGATCAGAAATTGAAGCTTGGGCGTACACTTGCCGTGAAAATAAGGATAAAGTAGAGATAGGTTCGCAACATATGTCTGTGGAAAAGAGATTGTAGAGAAGAAAAACGGGCATCCCCCACTAGGCTACGAAGCCTATTTTGGACTCTATCAAAGCAGGATAAGCTCTTTCTAGCGACTCTTGCCAATAGGTGAAAACAGTACTCCATCCTTAGAAGTACTTGGCTTTCATACAGGTAGAGAATTGCATCAGCAGTGAGATTTCTACTGGAGCGTTAGAATGATGTCACCATTTTTCCAGCGACCTTGGCAACAGATTTGATGTACGTGTTCCATTTCAGATCAGGAGTCAAGCTCAAACCCAAAAACTTGTCAAAACACGGAGCCTCCCCAAGATGATAGCCATTCATTTCAGTTGATGCAAGACAGGAATTAGAGCATTGGTGATATAAATATAGAAGCTTGGTTTTAGATGCATTAAAAGTAGCCAACCACCTATTTCCCCATTGTACCACGTGCTCAAGAACAGGGGGAGATAATCAGAGAGAACTTGGTTATTTACAGTCTTTAAATTATTTCCATGGATCGTAATGTCGTCAGCATAAATGTCTATGAATGATTTAAGAATGTGATTTGGAAGATCATTGATGTAGATCAATAAGAGAGTTGGGCTCAGAATGAACCCCTAAGGGACTCCAGCATTAATACTGTGAGCTTTTGATTTCTGCCCATCAATCACTAATCTTATGAATCTATCAGACAGAAATAATTTAATAATTGAGAAGACATTTCATGCTATATCGTAGCTGGGGACGTTGTGGAGTCGATCGTTATGCCATACCCTATCAAATGCGTTTGATATGTCAAGAGCAATTGCCCTAGAAAGGAAGCTTCCGTAGAGAGATTCGCTAATCCTATAACTGTTAGCACATCTGCTGTAGCAGAACAGAAACCTTATAGCATGTCACTGTTTAACACAGATTTCAGCAACTTACTTATGACGCACAGGAGATTTATCGGTCTTTACTGAGAGCGAGATGACCGATCACCTGAATTCTTGAATACGTGGCATACTGATGAGGTGCTCCAGGGTGTTGGGAATCAATTTTTTCGTAAGACACCGCTGAAACAACTTTTTAAATATGGGAGTTCATGTTGAATCTTTTTCTGCAGTATAATTTGAATGCCGTCAGAGCCTGTTGCTTTATTGGAATTAAGTCTGCCGTTCGAGGGAAGAAACTACTAGAATAGAAAGCTTTCTGACATTTAAAGACGTCAACAATGAAGGGGTGAGATTTTGTTGCTAAACGGGTTTATCGAGGATATGTACGTCGAAGGGACAACAGTTCAACGAGTTATTCAGAGCATATTCCATTAAGATATTCGTAAACAAGGCACAAATTGCTGACTGTTTTCCTCCTAACAATAGTCTTTACAAAACTGAGGCCGAAAGGCGTGGTTTGTCATTGCAATAATCATTTTGCGTTCTTCTTAGCTTCTTACATGAAAAGGC
>NC_136496.1:6807728-6975228 GCF_053919585.1 Euprymna scolopes | reverse complement strand
TAAAGAATGGTATTTATGACTGAAAAGTCTTTAGGTTACTGACATTTCTTACTCTTTTCCAAAAGTTTTTTTCTCCCTTTTATGGCTCTTTCTGTTTCCTTTTTTCCTTTTTTCTGTCTTTTTTCTTTTCCCCTCATTCTTCAATTTTAATATTTAGAGTTTTTGTCTTTCGAATATCTTTTTAAAACATTTTTTTATTATAAAATCCTGCTTTTGCATTTCTTTCTTTTTTTTTTTTACTGTAATTTTTGTTCATCTTTTCATCTCTCTAACTTTGTTTTTGTCATTTGATTCGTTTTCATTCATGACTTTTTTTCTTCTTATTGCAATCATTTTCAGTCTTTAAATAACTTTCCTTTCACCATTTAAATTCCATCGCTTTTTGTCGTTGTTGTTCTTTCTTCTTCTTCTTTTTCTTCTATCATATTTCTCTCCTTTTTCCATTTCTTTGTGTTTTCTTTTTCTTCAATTCATTTGTCTTTACTTCTTCTTTTTCTTGCTGTTGTTGTTCTTTTTCTTCCTCTTCTATTGCTTCTTCTCATTTACGCCTTTCTTCTTCTACTTCTCTTTTCTTTTCTTCCCTCCTATATTCAACTTCTTCTACACAAATATCAATATTCCTCATTAACAATCTGCAGATTCAACTCAACTTGGATGTTGCGAATTGACGAAGGTCAATTGAAGAAAATGTCGAATTATATTGAATCAAATTTTTGAAGATTGATCAAAATCGATTGAAACCAAATTCGGTTTTCCATTTATAAACGGCGTAATTGAGTTGGAAAATCCATTTCACCATTCCGACACTGAAATCATAATACTTTATTGCTAACCTGTGAAAGAACTCGACGTCGCCTGGGAATAAAAACTTCGAGTTTCAAAGTTACAATATTATATTTGACTTTCATTTTTCTAAATTAAATCAGGTTTTATTCCATGACACACGTGCGAGAGAGAAAGACAGACAAATAGACAGATTACACCTAACTACCTTGTGCTGGTCAGCCCTTACTCTCGGCAACGGAGATTTACACCTGAAAACAAAAATATATTCTATTAAAAAAAATCTTCAGAATCACTGGGTTGATATGCCGTAAAGGGTTGATATGCCGTAAAAATAAAACAACCAACCAACTAACCAATTCAAATAACAACGTCTATATGTTAAAAAAAATTACTTTCAATCATAAAAAGTAATAATGTGTACAATAAATATCAGGTGGACAGGAAAGTCCTTGTCGTTTTTTTTTTAACTTTTAAATTCAGATGAACATATCTCGGCTCAAATAAAAAAAATTATCAAAATAAACACTAACAGAATCACAACACTCCTGCGAACACAAAGCCAATGTATTTGATGACGATGAAGTCGCTGAAGGCGTTTTTGATATCGCTTAGGTTTTTGAAGCATTTCTCACGCAGAACGTTGTTGAGATACTTGAAAAAGTGGTAGTCGGTAGGTGAGAGATTTGGAGTGTATGGTGGATGAGGCAGAGTTAGGTAGTCCAATGCGTTTAACTTCTGCAGTATCAGTTTAGCAACAAACAATCGGGCATTGGCGTTGAAGGTCTTTTCTATTAACTAATGCTGGATGTTGTTGTCGAAGATTCTGATGCATTTCATCCATTTGTTGACAGCACTTTTGTTAGAGAATGAATAGAGAGAGAGGGGGGGAAGAGGTGAGTTATAGTGTAGACAAGTTGACCGGAAGTCACAATCAGCTGATTGGATTGCGTGTGAGTCATGTGATCAGGTTAGCTGAATCGAGGAGATTTGGTTGGGACTTGGAAGAGAGAGGACGGCTTCGCTGTTGTCTCCTCCCGTTCATGGGGGGGGGACGAACGCTGACGTGGTAGAAATAAGACCTATAAAAAGAAACATCACAGGCCAAATTCACTTTCCTATCTTCTTCGAACAAACGGGAAGGTGAATAAAAAAACTATAGAACCAATTTCTTGTCTTGGAGTGAAATAAATCTTCGTCCCCAAAAACAGGTATCAAGTCTCCCTCCCAGACGAGAATTTCCAGATGGACCAACGAAATGGCAGAAGGTATGTTGAAGATACATGAGATGTCACACACATATTCACACTTAACAGCATATGAACATATGTAATAGAAAGACCACTAGATGATCACGCACACAACGACATAAACTCTGATAAGATAATCAAACACTCAATCCTTTATAAATAGACAATACAACAAACGCTCATTTTATGATACAACAACGTAACACTTCCCCGTCGTAAGGGTTTCGTCTGCATTCAAAAACTGTGATGGATGATACCAATCACAGACAACCAAACAGTCAGCATGACCTTCTTTTGGTGCAACTCTGAGCTGAGTTTTGCCGGTTGTCGTCAAGAACCCACTTTTCTTCGCAAGTCACAACCCGGTCGAGAAAATAGGGTCGTTTTTATTGCATAAAAGAATGAAAGATGACACCATTGCCGATGTTTCTTTTGATAGTCGTTCAATTCGAGAGGCACACATTTATCAAGTTTTGTGTCTTTCCAATCTCTCTCAAGCCGTTTGAAATCGTTGTACACGTTACGTCTAATTCAGTAACCAGTTCTCGAACAGTCGTGCGTGGGTTTGGTTCGACTAAGGCTCTTAATTGATGGTTGTCAGCATCCGTTGGCCGACTACTACGCTCATCATCTGCAAGACCCTTGTCGCCGCCACGGAATTTCTGAAACCACCATTGTGCTGAGCATTAAGTATAGGTTTCTAGTCCAAACGCTTAGTTGATATCGCGAGTTGTTTCAGTAGCTTTTTGGCCTAGCTTGAATTGAAATAAGAACATTGTGCGAGTGTGCTTTTTTCTATCTTGTATTCAAAGTTCTCAAAAGAAGACATAATTGTTTTTGTCTGAATGCAGATTAAAGCTATGTATGGAAACACAAGACGATTTATTGGCTTTTAAGGTTCTATTGTTGAAGGAGTGTGTTTACAAAAAGAGCGACCAAAATAAATTTATAATATAGGTTTGTTTTTATTTCGCACACACGATTACTAGTACAGCTGTGTGTTATCGCTAGTGAGGGACCAAGAACCACAACGAATTTATAAAAGCCTTTTCGTTTTACAAACGTGTGGTTTGGTCTTAATTCTTGATCGTCGCCTTGCTATTGTCGTGTTGCTATTGGTCGGCATTGTTTGGTGTATTGTTGCCTTATTTAGTGGCTGTTTAACTCAGGCGAGTAACACACGTATGGGACACAAAGAGCTGTATTGGCGGTTTTAAAGGTTCTATTAAAGAGAGAGATTCATTCACATGGGGAGAGACAAATTAATTCGTTCTTATTTAATGTTTTTATTTTGCTTAACAAATCATCGACGAACCGAAAGGTGTCGAGGAAATTTCTCTTAGATTACTACAGTGTCGGTTTAGTTTCTTACTCGCCACAACCTGCTGAAACTCTGTGTCGAACTCGTGCTGTAATTTCCATTAAACAATTCGACACTTGACTCTAGCTTGTTTTGTCAAGGGCGCTGATCTATGAACCTTCGCATCAATCACGCTAAGAAATACTAGATCTATTTCTGCTTGCCGCCAGACCGTCCTGACATGTACTTAAAGAAATACTTCCGAAATGCACACTAGATAACGTAATCTCTACCTACCAGCGTAGGCTCCCAATATATAACACTTCAGATTAGGATCAAAATGGCGTGTCGATATTTCAGATCTATCTATAACTATGTCGATCAGAAAGAGATGGAGATTTATGATACACTCAGAAGCAGAGAAAAAACACAGCGGCAATAACGGCTACAAGCAGAGTATAAATAGAGACATCATAATCTATTCACTATCTACCGAAATTTTTGTTAAAAAACGAACAGTTGCTGTTTTTGTCAACGTAGAGAGGGCTATAATACGTGAAGATCAGAGAAAAGGCGTTATTTTATGACGCTTTACTTTGTTATGTGATTTTTGGACTTAGAACGTTGACTTTCTATCTCAGCGTTCTTGTACGTGATTGTTATGCAATATTTCAATCTTAGTATAATTAAAGACAGTTTAATTTAATTTGATTTGGAATAAAATTTAACGGTGATAACTTCTGTGTTCGTTGTGCAAATATATAGAAAATTCCCAAAGAACTTTGACCTCATTTCATCGCAGGTGATATAGAATCGGTACAGATAGCTATATACAAAACCAACAAAATCAATCGTCCGCTTATGAATAAATAGCTAACGATTTATATATAAAACAAAAGTCAGTGTATAAAAATTAGAGAATAAAATATAATTGATGGAATAATTAAAAAGATAAATCTAAAAATTATGGGCCAAAAATTCTCATTATTTCTGGTCTTCCCTTATTTAAAATCAAGTGAGGTACGACACGTAATATCAACCCCACATACATTACAAAGACTAAACAGCGAAAACAGCAGAAAGAGAAGTAAACTAAAAAGATAGAAACCAAAATAAAGTTAATGCAAGAAATCTTATAAACCTTGCCTCCCCCATTAAAAGCCATCAACATCGACTGATATGATACAAAATAATTGTTAAGCATTAACAACCGAGAGAGAAGAGCTCCAATGGTATAATTTAAAGAGTACTTGGACTTATTGTCATTATATACTAATAAAGACCAATGGTCGTTGCTAGCGAGAAGTAGTACCAAAGTATCTCCAAAGGTTACTGAACTAGGTAGAGAGTACTGGAAATCTGAGGAAACTTGTTTTTACCCAAAGTGCAAGGAACACCACTGGTTACTATCAATGAGTAATCACTGATAATGGCCTGTGTAAGAAATCCTAGTTAGTACAAATAATAATAATAATAATAATAATAATAATAATAATGATAATGATAATAATAATAATATTAATAATAATAATAATAATGATAATGATAATGATAATAATAATAATAATAATATTAATAATAATAATAATAATAATAATGATAATGATAATAATAATAATAATAATAATAATCATAATAATAATAATCATAATAATAATAATCATAATAATAATCATAATAATCATAGTAGTAGTAGTAGTAGTAGTAGTAGTAGTAGTAGTAGTAGTAGTAGTAGTGATTTCGTTTGCCAACGTCTCCCTGAAAAGATATGGGATTCATTTTCGGGGGACTTTCCTCGATCTCGCCTCAGGGGACTTTCCTCAATCTCGGCTCAAAGATCAAGGATTTTCATATGGATATATATTGATGGGGCCTACAATAGCAGAAGTGTGAAGGCCGCCTAAAACATCGAGGATTCGTAGTATTTTTAATTGTCCTTCCAGACGACTCCTAGCGTAACAACTACGACCGGGATTATTTGTGTATTAAGCCCGTGTATACGCCTAATCTCCAAGGCCAACGGATCATAATTTCTCTTTCTCTCTCACGTTCTTGCCTTGAGGTACTGAGAAGTCTGAAATTTGTCAGTTTTTGTTTTAGACCTTGTCTATGACGACCAAATTGCTTGATCGTCATGGCACTTTTGTTCCACCATACCTGTACATTGCCATCCTCACTTGTTCTCGCTTCATCAGGCACCTTCTCAAACCATTTTCCATCACACTTCACACCAACTAGTATATTCGAAGACATGTCTTTTGCGGTACTCTCTTTGGGCCAATCCGCTACACCCTGCTGCAAGGTGCGCAATTGACTCTGAGACTTTTCCACAAATCCGGCATTCTACAGTAACATCCTCTTCTAGAACCACTTTTTTTAACAGTCGCATTCCTAATGCGTGATCTTGTGTTGCACAAATAGAAGCTTCAGAATTCTAAGCAAGATAACCAGTTCCATGTCATTGCCATCATCTTTCATCAGCCACATCTGCTATATCCCAGAACTTTTCGTGCATATTCTTCCCAGCCAGTTCCTCTGCCCTTTCTCTGCCCATACATTTTATAATAATAATAATAATAATAATAATAATAATAATAATAATAATAATAATGATAAGCTTCTTTCTTAGAACTGCACGCATGTGGAATTGTCTTCCGTTTCCCTGCCTTCCAGCTGACTACAATATGGTTGTCTTCAAGTGCAACGTAAACACGTTCTTGATGAGCCGTTCCACTTAAGTTAACAAATTTACCGAATTTCCATTACTAACGATTAATATATTATCTTAGTGACTACTATACACTCTTAACCCTTATCCTCGAGTGGTCTCTGAGCCTTGATAAGTGGTTATGTCTATGTAAAAAAAAAATATAATAATAATAATAATAATAACTAGCAGAAACCGTGGAAATTCCACAGTAGATGAAAACTAAAAAAAAACAAAAAACAGTAAGAAACATCTTATCACATCAAACAATTACAATAAGATTGGATCGTATACTATTACAGACGTAACAAAATCACGAAACTGACACAATTGCAACAATGTTTTGAACTGTTTGATCTTATCGTGATCTAGAAGCATTATGCTCATGTGGCAGTGTGGTAGCTCCCTTTTTAAAATTCAATAACATAAAGATTTGCAAATGGAATTCCCAGTACATGTCTCTCTTATATGTCTTTCAAAATTTCAGCCAGATGTGTATGACACGTGATATTAAGTCAGATCGATTTTGTGTGAGTTCCGATGGCCCCAAGTTTTTTTTTTATTCAAGGACATCTTGCATTATATGTGTATGTAAGAAATAGATTTTGTTTTCCGTATTTATCGAGAACTGCTTCGTACTAATTGCTTTGTAGATGACATGTGAGTAGGTAATAATGTTTTCGCCTGAAATGCGCAAGTTAAAAAGATTCCTAATAAAAAAATCACTACATGATTTTAATTAATTCAACATGACATGTAAGAAGTTCATAATGCTTTTGCCTGAAATGCGTAGGATAAAAAGATCCCTAACCAAACAAAGCATCCTATTATTTTACTTACATCGACATTACACTTAAGTGGGTAATAATGTTAGCACGTGAAATGTGTTAGAATTTGTACTAATTTACAAGATGACGTGTAAGTAAGTGATAATGGTAATAAAAATTTTGGAGTTGTTTAATGATTTTGAACTGATGAAAAGCGACTATAAGAATTTAACGGAAGTTTTAATTGCTCAAATGAAGTTCAAAATTCAGAGAAATGCACGAAATTTTTTGGGTGATATTTTGAGTGTTAAAATCGAAAATAACGGAATTACTTTGTTACTGTAAGATTTGAAGAATGAAATAGAAAAGTTTGGTGTTTATGGATACTGGATAAAATAATTACTAACTTGCATGAAATGGTTTGCATCTAAAATTGACGGAATTTTTACAGTTTATGTAATTCCCGAATGGAGCATGCATGGACAAGCAGAGTTCTGTCGGAAAGATACACCAAAGGCCATTGCGGTCGATAACTATCTGCCAATTACATTCTTTCGGTTGATGTGGACATTGCTGAAAGGTATTTTGGCAGACGATATTTACCAATATCTGGAACAGTACAAGATCTTACCTGATAACAAAAGGGATTTAGGCGAGGTAGTAGAAGGACCAGCGATTCATTGCTTATTGATAGGATAATACTTCGGTATAGTAAGAAAAGGGTCATTAATTTATCTATTCCTCAAAATACGTGTATAATTGGTATCGACTTGAACGACGCCAAATAATCGAAAAAGGTTGAGTGGAGTGCAAAGAAAGAGCACTAACCACACCTCCACGAAATAAGTGCAAATAAGACTGTGATCGTGGGGGGGCGTATTGCTACTTAAAGTGACATGATGACCATTGGTAATTGCCAGCAAGAAGTCAATGAAAAGCGACTGCTGCGATGATGCAGATTCATTCGCAAAGGTTACCGACAAATGTTGAAAGTACTGAAAATCTGTGGAAACTTGCTGTCACTCAGACTCCAGAGAATATAACTTGTTGTCAGCAATGGTTAATCTCTGATGAATACCTGTATAAGAACCTTTTACAAATAAAAATAATGTTTACGTTTGTTTAGAACGTGGGATGAAGGGGGTGGCATTCGCTTTTGCGTGCCGAGATAAGCATTTCATTCCGCCGTGTGACACGTGCAGAATCGAAAGAAACTAATCGCTTTCACAACGAAACTCTACGCTATTCCGAGTCTTGTAGATCCACTTAACAAGTTCGTGCTAAACCACTGCGACAACAACTTTTTTGTGTTTGTTTATTTTTTATGGAATTTTGTTCAGTTATTTATTTATAATTCTGAGGCAATAGTGCAAAAATACTCATTATTATTCTGTGTAGGTGCGCCCGTCTCTTCTTTTCTCTTTCTTTCTTGCTTTTTCTCTATCTCCCTCTCTTTCTCACGCCCTTTCTCCATCTCATTCAACATGTTCCTTTCTCTCTCTTGTTATCCACCAAAATATTTAAATCTATCTCTTTTCTCTCACTCTCTTACTCTCTTACTCCCTCTCTCTCTCTCTCTCTCTCTCTGTCTTTGTCTGTCTGTCACTCTCTCTCTATCTCTCTCTCTCTCTCTCTCTCTCTCTCTCTCTCTCTCTCTCTCTTACACTCTCTGGTAAAGTTGAGTTTGTTAAGTAAGGTAATTTATGGAGTAGAAGAAAAATAAATAAATAAATGAATAAATAAATGGTAATAATCATAATATTAAAAATGTATTTATAGTAGTCAATCTTCAAATATTGATCTAAAAATAAAATGTATATGCAACAAGTCATTATTAATTGATTGATAAGTGGTTTCAAATGTATGAGTAAACGGTTTAATTGTTAGAATAAATATAAAAATCAATGTTATAGTTAAAATAAGATATATCTATTGTAAATCTACTAAGATAACATGTATTTTTAAATGTATATACTCATTAAATTAACATCTATAAATTCATTTCGGAATTATTAGTTAAATTTAATTAAAAAAATTAAGTAAATAAATAAATAAAAGATAAATAACAAAAATAAGATGTAATTAAAGTACATAGGAGAGGGGGTTTAAAGTATAAGGGAAACCTAGGTTGGATATGGTCTATAATTTTTAGGTCTAAACAATATTTATAAATCTTATTAACTTGAATTAACATTAGAATCAGTTTTAACTTAAATATACATTTATTTAATTATAATTAAAATAACATGTTTTCAGAGGAAGAAACTCTGAAACATACTTATTAAAGAATTAGGATATATACAATGATAACAAAAATTATGCTTAAATAAGGAACAAGTTCGTAAAGTGTTTATTAAAACTAGATTGTCGTATGTAGAATTGAGTAAAGTTTGTGAAATATAAAATTAAAAATATTACTTTCAATATAACTAATAATGATGGTGGTGATATTGATAATAATATAAATAGATATATAAGTAAATAAAAATTAAAGTAAATGGAAGTAACCAATTAATTTACAATTCAACATTAGCCGATATGAAGTATAACTTATGATTATCGATTAAAATAACATTTTGTATGGGAAATATTAGTGAATTAATTTATAATATAAATCGATTTAATTCTTTTTTAAATAATATTGAGTGAAAGACATTAAAACTATATTAAAATTAAAAATTAATTATTAGTTGAATATGGATGTCTATTCGTTGTGAAAATAAAAATAAATAAATATAAGTAAAGTTAATTTTCTTTGATTTGTTCCAAGGGAGGTAACTCGTCCTCACTTTATTACGTTAATTTAATTATTGACAATTACGATATAAATGAGTTTTAAGATTATTTTTAAACTTAACAAAACGTAAGTATAGTTTTTGTAATTGTATGATTTAAAAAATTATAATTGTAAGGTTTGATGAGTTTGATTGTAATAGCTAATAGATTTGACTTATGTATGGTTTTCAATTCGGATCAATTTGTTTAATTATGATAACTGACTGAAGTGACCAATCGCTTTTTTTAGCTTCGTTTAGTGTCGTATATACAAACATGTATAATAGTTTATAATTTGTTTATATTATTTTCATAAGTATGTATACACAACTTAGAAATAATAAATTTACTAATTATTAAAATGAACATTTTGGTAGAAGATTCATAAATTAATTAATATTGTTAATACGAATAGTTGGGTTTAATGATTTTGTTTGATAAAAATTCAATATGGCGTAATGAAAAATATAAAGGTAACTTCAGCTTCTGTTACAATTTTCGGATTTTTACCATGTCAAATCACATTTCAATGCCTTTTGACGGAGTAATTGTTGCTATTTCTTCGGATGAGTTAATGGCATAATAGATTCACTGATTGATATAATAATTAAGTGATTGATTTTGCGCTACAAAACAGATACTGTCAAGAATTGTATAAGTCAACCGAATTAAAGGAATAAATTATAAGATAGTCAACATCATGAATTTTGAAATATAACATTTTTTTCATTTACTTTATATATATATAAATTCAATAACTACAAGAAACCTTCTCTACCACCAATAGCAATGGCCAAGAACACATTACCTGAAAGTACTTCTTTTAAACTCCTCGGCCTAACGTTTACAGGGAATATGAACTGGAATAGATACATTGAGAGCATTGCCAAGGCTGCTGCAAGGAAGGTTGGCTCCCTCTGCCGTGCTAGAAAACTACTTACGCCTGACAGTATCCTATACCTCTATAAGGCAACCATTCGCCCATGTATGGAGTACTGTTGTCACATCTGGGCTGGTGCATCTGCTGCTTGTCTCTCGCTCCTGGACAGGGTTCAAAAGAGAGTCGCCAACCTGATAGGTCCAGAACTGTCATCTAGGCTTCAGCCTCTATCCCATCGACGAGATGTTGCATCCCTCTGCCTGTTCTACAAATACTTTAATGGTGAATGCTCTGACGAACTGCAAACACTTGTACCTCCCCGACGTAACTACCCTCGACAAACCCGACAAGCTACCAAGTCTTATCCCTTTACAGTAGAGATCCCTAGGTGCAAGAAAGCCTTTTACTCCAATAGTTTCTTCCTCAGAACTGCGGGTCTTTGGAACTCCCTTCCGGGGTTCTGCTTTCCCAACTGCAACGATATGCAGGAGTTCAAGTGTAATGTTAACAAACATCTTTCTACTCATCTCCCTTCATAATGACCCCGCTAATTAAGTCCCTGATAGAAGCCCCCTGCTTCAAAGTGGCACTGTGCCTTGTTTGGGGTGAAAATTGAATAATATATATATATATATATATATATATATATATATATATATATATATAGTGTTATAATGGAATAATTCCAGAGGAAATCCGGGTATGAGAGCTCAATATGGTAAACAGAGCAATAAGATAAAAAATATAACACGGAAATTACATAATTGTCGATGCAATAATTTATTTTAACCTTATGGTATTTTCAAGCATCTAAATCAGACAATTACATTTTTGATACTGAAAAAAATAAAAGAAAAGATCGGGCTTCGACCCTCAAAAAACCAGAGGGGGTGGTAGTAGCAATCCACTTAATACATTTTATAGAGAGGGTGGTAGGGATTTAAAAAAATTAAAATTAAAAATAACAAATAAAAATATTAGATTAGACACTTATAAGCGGCAGCTCGATGTAACCATAGATACACACACACACATACACACACACGCAACACATATGCATACACCTACACCCACATACACACACACACGCCTCTAAAATGTACGTTCTTGCACGTAAATGCCTTGACACGCGTTTGCTAACCTAGGAAGAAGGGGGCGAAAGTATACGGATATATAGTGAAAGAAATAGAACAGCGCGTAATGGAAAAATAAGAAAAAAAAGAGAGGAAGAAAAAAAGAGGAGACAGTGATCAAATGTTAACTGTCATATTAGTCTAGAAACTCTGAGAAAGATAAGGGAAAGAAAATGGATGTTATACACGCGTCCTATAGTTAATTGAGTCATGGAAAGTAGGTCTATTAAAAGATAAATAAAAAATAATAAAAGTAAGAAAATAAAAATAAAATAAAAATAAAAATAAAAAGAATATTATATACAAAGTTTTAAAACTATCTGTATGTTATTATGTAAAAATTAGTTAGAAATAAATATTATCTTATAATTCATTTAAATATTGTATTTGTAATATAATACTATGAATTTAAAAAAAATTGAGTCTTATGTATTTAATATTTTATATATTTTCCTGTAAATAATTTTATTGGTGATTATAGCAGTCGTTGTAATTAATATTTCAATTCTTAATTGATTAAGAAGTGGAAAATTGTAATATTGGCCGCCCCCAATTCGATAGGACGTATCTAGTTTCGGTTAATATATACTTTTATTCACTGCGTACAACAAAAGTATTCTCATGCACGCATAAAGAAATAAGTAAAATAATTATATTTTTGTGTTGATTTGTATCAAATCTAATAATATCTAGTTTTTGTATTTGGTCTTTTTGACTTAACTCAGTTTAATAACTAATGTATTATCTGCAGAGAAAAATTATTTTCTTAAGGCTATTTCATTTATTTATAAGTAATTTGGATAAAACAGGTACTTCGGGGGAGAAAAAAATACCTAACTTAGATTTCGGACAACAAATCATAAAGTAGTTATTATCGAGTATATACCGGACAACACTATAATTGCCAGTGGGGTGGGGTGGGAGGGTTTATCGTAAATAATCTAGTGGTGTTAGATTCGGTGTCTTTACCATTATAGAATTCTCTATTCGTCGGATCTATAGTTATTGGTTATTTTAAATTTACATTTATGTCTACATCTGGCCATCAGTTCATCTCGTTTGTTTAGGAGATTATTGTGTTGGTACTTCAGGATTCTTATTTAACTGCCAAGTGAAAAATAACTGCCCACTGGACGGTAATTGTAAAGTTGAGTGCGTGGTTTATAAGGCCACGATCCACCCAGAAGATAATAACGAGTAACAGATTTGATTGCTATGGTAAATAACAATCAATAAAAAACGTCTCTCCGTTCCTTACAGATTCTGAGAATTTTTGAACAGAGTAATTTTATTATAACTTTTGTTTTACTGAACGAAAATTAAATCTTTATTTTCAAACCATAGCTGAGAGGATGACCTATGAACTATAAAAATTGCTTAGAAATTTAGTCGCAAAATGATTGAACGGTGAAGCTTTAAAGCAGTTCTAAATGAGTAAAACTTACACTTAACCATATATTTTAACACTACCGTGTTGAATTATATATATATATATATCCATATATATATATATATATATGTGTGTGTGTGTGTGTGTGTGTGTGGGTGTGTGTGTGTGTGTGTGTGTGTGTGTGTGGATGTGTGTGTGAATAAAGTTATCTTGTCAAATTTGAAAAGTCAGAATAAGAATAATCAACTTCATCTATTTATTTACATACGTACGTGTACTTGTATGCATGTATGTTCTGTTATCGAATACACACTGATTGCAAAATGTGTATTCCATTGCATATCAAGTAATGCCTTTCATTGAAGCTTTTGCACTAAGACAATCCCACTCTCTAAACAACTGCCACATTAAACCAAAAAGAAAAGCAAGCCAACATCATTGGAAGCAGCAGTTGCCGCAGGTTTTATATCAGGGTGTTCCTTCTCCTAGAGGTGTTGCTTTCACCACGGCTTACGAGATCCCTCTCTACCCACCATTCCATTTGATCAATGACTGGGACTTAGGTTGCTGGACACCAGAGCATACTCCACACACCGGTGGGTTATGTATGCCGCAGCTGACAGGGCCTAAGCTCCTCTGGAGGTTTCTGTCAGGTTAACCCCACCCTTAACGTTTAATTAAAAGAACATTGGCCCACAAGGCAGTGGAGGTTCAGTTATACGGCACAGGACACTCGCCGTTCACCAGAGTCCCGTCTACTTTGCAATAGTCATGACGTGCACGTGGGGTTGATTTGTCTGGGAAAAGCACAGTATTATGCTAAGACATCTGTGTGCTTTTAACACACGTCCACACCAGACCTTGACCACCACACAAAAAGGTTGGCTTTAGCCTAAAATGCTAACGGACATTTAATGAGGACTGATGCAAATATGGGCGTCAATGGCAATAAGGGCTCTGGAAATTCCAGGGTCTGGCCTGGTAGGTGTTTTGGGCACCACAGCTTGGATCTGGTAACCGGTGAATGTGCAGGATTATAAAAAGTTCATAGTAGTGACCGTCTGGCACGTGCTGCTATTTGCGCTCATGTTTGCGTCATTTGAGCCAGAGATATATTAAGTAATGGCAATACCCGAGAACGAGTTGCTGCCATCACGTATGTATGTATATATGTATGTATGTATTTATGTATGTATGTATGTCATATGCTACTGTATATCTGTCAGGTCATGTCATATGCGACTGGTACCATGTAACCCAGTACTACCTGCCTCATGGTCGGGTCACCGGCGACTAAACTGGTTCCCCCACCAGATTTGTTTGGTGAGGAGGGTTGCTAGTCTCCCTGAAGGATTAAAAACAAGACCTTTCAAAGGGCGAATGACCCCTTTTTCGGGGTCAACGACCAACTAGCACCGTGTGTGTTTGTTTGTGTGTGCTGGGGTGGAGAGGGCTCCCGTAAGCCGTAGGGAAGGCAACCTTTCTAAGAGAAGCAAATCTCTGATTTAAAAACCGTAAAGTAGGAGACCAGTACCCGCATTTAGCTGGTTTGCAGTTTAACATGTTGCTGGCTATCTTGCTCTTGCATGTTGCTGGATCTCAACATTTTGAACCGAGAGAAAGACTTAGCTGTCGTAAAAAGCTAAGACTCTGTAACATCTGTGCATAGATACTCCCTCAGGCATTTGTCTATAAAAATGGTCCTGTGGCGATGGAATTAATTTTTGGGCTCATGGACTTTAAGTGTCTGAGGGAGTGGCACTCGTCTGACAAGACGTTGCAATCCTCATGTATGTATGTATATATGTATGTGTGTGTGTGTGCTGTATCTTCTATATATGTATATATGTCTGGATGTACATATGTAGGTAGGTATTTATGTATGTGAGCATGAATTAATGTTCTGCTGTTCATAAACGGAATATCACGAACAAATTGCAGATCATTGAAGTCCATTCCCATCCATATTTTTTTTTTGAATAAGAAGAAGGGAATGAACGCCCTTGGGTTATTCAAAGGAAATTAATCTTGAGGGAGAATTTAGAAAAAAAAACGAAATAAACAGATAATCGATTTTTATCTCATCCATTAATTATCAATTTTAGAAAGAAAACGTTGATGTTTTCAATTTCTGATCTCCGTCCCTGCAGATCATTTGTCAAATTATCGATCCGTTGTGAACGTACCGAACGAAACGTCCGATCGATATCAATGAAAATGCATCGCGTCCATCTCCATATCGTTTCAAGGCAATTGTATATTAAATATATCCGTTCATTTAGAAAAGTGTATCGATTTATAAATCACGTTCAGTATTACGTTTCGGAAATATAGTTTTAAAGTTATATGTGTATGCCATTCACCAGATGAGATGCCTTATACTCCACTGTATAATAAAGAGAAACGTGTATTTATTTATATATTTCTATCTCTTTGTACAACTAGGTATTTTAATTTTTATATATTTGTAGTAAGAGATTAAACCTTAAACAAATAAACCAATGCTTAGCAATTTTCAAACATAACTGCTAAACGCAGTGGTCGTAAAAAGGGCTATATATTTTTTTAAATTTTATTTTAATAGCAAAGCCGTTAGAAGAGGATAAAGCACTTAGTTAAAAGTCAATACCTCCAGTTTTTGGTGGAATTTTGAATATAGATATTAGATACCAATCAATATTCAGAATTTCCGGTTTCTTTGGAATCTTTTCAAGAGGTCCAGTAAACATAACATCGACGCAACTATTCGTTTGAAAATTTATATGCGTTAAATTTGCTTTAAATTCGACACATAATTAGTATACGTCAATTAAGAAAATTGCCTTGAATTTTTCAGTTCTTTTGAAGACCTCTTAAACGTAAGTATAAAATTTTAGACATTTCTAGTATTATCAAAATGATATAAAATAGATTTTCATCAAAATTAGAATAACTATTCGCAACATAAGTTTTAATAACAAAATCGTTTGACTAGCTGTTACCCTGTCATAAAATACTCGTAAATATAATATTTTAATTCATGCATATTTCATATTTATAATTATAGAACCAGTTTTTATCGATTATTATATATTGTATTGTACCCAATACATAGTAGTGTTTTCAAAAGTAAACAAAAAATGTAACTTGAGTGTTATCAGCTAGTATTCAAACCAAAATATTTAGCGTTGTAGTTTTACTCGCTACCGTCAGAGCTACCGTCCTAAGGATAAGAAATGGTTAAAAATTAACCGAGTTTAACGTATAAATATATATATATATATGTATGTATATATATATATATATATATATATATATATATTTGCGCATGCGTAAAATAACACGTTTATTCGACTTATGCACGCCAAGTTCTTTTTTTTTATTATTTTAACCTTTTAGAAACTATTTTACCGGCTAAAAGTCACGAAAAAACAGTCTACAAAAATGTAATTACTTGACCCGCCTTACTGCCCTCGGTAACCTTGCATCTCCGATGATAGCCACTTTTATAAAATGGAGAGATACAGACCCATACGACTAATGAGTTTTATAAATGAGATCATTATTTTTGTAAAAGGGTCTTACAACTTATACAAAACTGCTCTGGAAATTTCCTCTGTTATATCAATATATACATATATATATATATATATATATATATATATATATATATATATATATATATATTGCAATTAGGAAGGGAAGACTTTTATGATTCACGATTAAAATTAAATTTGTATATATATGTATATATATATATATATATATATATATATATATATATATTCGTTTAATCTTCTCTCCAAAAAAGGGGAAAAAGGGGAATAGGAGAGAAAAGAAAAAGAAATGAGGAGTCAGCTGACCGGTTTCGACCCTCGCTTCTCAAAGCTGCATCGAGGGAATTTTTAAAACAAAGAATGTAAAAGCGATTAAAATTGCGTTTTATTCAATTTACGCGGAGAAAAAAAGTGGAGAAACGATTAAAATAAAACAGCGTTATGGTCGAATACCCTAGAGATTAATCACATTCAAACCCAGGAGGCATTCCCTTTGTTTGCAAAGGGAAGGTTTTCTAAGTCGAACGTGAATAGTCTCCAAAATCTTAAGGTGATATAGTGAAGGAGCACGACTCAGAATAAAAAAAGAATCCGTGCTAAAGTTCGCTGCACAAGACGGATTTTTCAGTAAATGATCCGTAATTGTTAAACGGGAAGAGGTATTTTCTGAATTTGAAATCCTCAATGCCCAAGCGGAGAGACTTGCACTAGTCTCTGAAACCAAAACTAGGGATCTCAAGGCAAAATAAAACACATGTATATAATCAAATAATATTATAAATAACATTTTAAGGCGGGGAAATACCGTAATAAAAATAAATAAAAGTAAATAAAAATAAAAAGATGCTGGACAAATATGGCATTCTACACTGTAAGCTGAAAAAACGTGTCCTAGGGCCGCCGTCTCTCGCGGTTCTACTATATATATATATATATATATATATATATATATATATATATATATATATATATATATATATATGTGTGTGTGTGTGTGTGTGTGTGTGTGTGTCTGTGTCTGTGTGTGTGTAGCAGTTAAGCTACACAGAATATCTCGCGTTTTATTCACGTTAGTATTTGTCAGGCTTATAATATATATATATATATATATATATATATATATATATATACATACATACATATACGCATATATATGCATACACAAGCATGCACATACACATATATAAGTTTCTTTCACCCCGAAAGAAGAAAAATCTCAATAGGTAATATTCAAACATATCCGGTTGAAAATGGGTTAGGGTTAGGGTTTTTTTTTTGGGGGGGGGGAACTACAATAAAAACGTTCTAAGATTATTTGAAGCACAAAATAAATAAAAACGTCGATAGAAAAGAAGACTTATAGCATTTGGTAACAGTTATTTGTTTACGTTTTCCTATAAAACCTCTTTTTTGCTGTTGGTTATACGCCGAGTCGTAGAAATTTGCAAGTGGGAATCTGGGAGCGCGTTGAACTCACGAGGGTGAATCAAGACGGAAAGCAACGGGAAAGTACCGTTCTTACTTGTCTTCACGAGATTACCATGACTCTACGATCTGGAAAGCCGTGGTCGCCGACGCTGTAAAAACAGCACGGCCACTGCATTGCATTGCATTTTTAATCATCAAATCGATTTTCGTTTATTCCTTTGCATTTTTACGCTTATATGAAAGCAAACACCAACATTGGAATATTTCAAATTGCACGATGAAAATTACTTTTTTTTTTGTTTTTATTTTTTCCTTTTGGCGTTTCTTTCGATTAATCGCTGCTCGAAGAAATGCTAGCTGTTTGATATTTTTATATAAATATAAATACGAATATGATTGAAAACACTAGTGTAGTATAATTTTTCTAATCACTTTTAATTGAGTGCTAAGCGTAATAAATATTGAATCATCTTTGGCTCGATAGCTCATCATACGACGTAGGGAATAGTGAAAGTTATATTTCAGCTGTGGTCGAAATGTTTGTATTTTGTGTATAATTCATTATGTTTTTTTGTATGTTTTATTAAGACTGATTGGTTAGTTTTACTAAAAGAACTTCTTTTCGACTTCAGCTTTTTATTTAGCAGAAGCCTTGCCAGGTCTTGCCGGTCTATACCGAGGTAAAATCCCTTCTCATTACTAATGCTAAATTCTAGTTTAATTTTAAAATTCTATATTTGAAAATTATACTTGTGCAGACGCTCGGCTTTGCTCGGAACATGATGTTTACTTTACATTAGGTAAAAATAAGAAAAGGGTTTTCATTAGTTACAAATTTAAAAAATAAAATGGATAATAGTTCACTTTACATTAGTTACAAATTTAAAAAATAAAATGGATAATAGTTCACTTTACATTAGTTACAAATTTAAAAAAATAAAATGGATAATAGTTTACTTTACATTAGTTACAAATTTAAAAAAATAAAATGGATAATAGTTCACTTTACATTAGTTACAAATTTAAAAAAATAAAATGGATAATAGTTTACTTTACATTAGTTACAAATTTTAAAAATAAAATGGATAATAGTTTCCTTTACATTAGTTACAAATTTAAAAAATATAATGGATAATAGTTTACTTTACATTAGTTACAAATTTAAAAAATAAAATGGATAATAGTTTACTTTACATTAGTTACAAATTTAAAAAATAAAATGGATAATAGTTCACTTTACATTAGTTACAAATTTAAAAAATAAAATGGATAATAGTTCACTTTACATTAGTTACAAATTTAAAAAATAAAATGGATAATAGTTTACTTTACATTAGTTACAAATTTAAAAAAATAAAATGGATAATAGTTCACTTTACATTAGTTACAAATTTAAAAAATAAAATGGATAATAGTTTACTTTACATTAGTTACAAATTTAAAAAATAAAATGGATAATAGTTTCCTTTACATTAGTTACAAATTTAAAAAATAAAATTGATAATAGTTTCCTTTACATTAGTTACAAATTTAAAAAATAAAATGGATAATAGTTTACTTTACATTAGTTACAAATTTAAAAAATAAAATGGATAATAGTTTACTTTACATTAGTTACAAATTTAAAAAATAAAATTGATAATAGTTTCCTTTACATTAGTTACAAATTTAAAAAATAAAATGGATAATAATTTACTTTACATTAGTTACAAATTTAAAAAATAAAATGGATAATAGTTTACTTTATATTAATTACAAATTTAAAAAATAAAATGGATAATAGTTTACTTTACATTAGTTACAAATTTAAAAAATAAAATGGATAATAGTTTCCTTTACATTAGTTACAAATTTAAAAAATAAAATGGATAATAGTTTACTTTACATTAGTTACAAATTTAAAAAATAAAATGGATAATAGTTTACTTTAAATTAGTTACAAATTTAAAAAAATTAAATGGATAATAGTTTACTTTACATTAGTTACAAATTTAAAAAATAAAATGGATAATAGTTTACTTTACATTAATTACAAATTTAAAAAATAAAATGGATAATAGTTTACTTTACTTTAGTTACAAATTTAAAAAATAAAATGGATAATAGTTTACTTTACATTAGTTACAAATTTAAAAAATAAAATGGATAATAGTTTACTTTACATTAGTTAAAATTAAAAAAATAAAATGGGTAATAGTTTACTTTACATTAGTTACAAATTTAAAAAATAAAATGGATAATAGTTTACTTTACATTAGTTACAAATTTAAAAAATAAAATGGATAATAGTTTACTTTACATTAGTTATAAATTTTAAAAATAAAATGGATAATAGTTTACTTTACATTAGTTACAAATTTAAAAAATAAAATGGATAATAGTTTCCTTTACATTAGTTACAAATTTAAAAAATAAAATTGATAATAGTTTACTTTACATAAGTTACAAATTTAAAAAATGAAATTAAAAAGGTTTACTTTACTTAAAAATTTTAAAAATTAACTGAAAATGTTTCCTTTTCATTAGTTCCAAATCTAAAAAATAAAATAAAAAATTTACTTTTCATTAATTACAAATTTAAAAAAATAAATGAAACAAGTTTACTTTACATTAGTTACAAATTTAAAAAATAAAATGGATAATAGTTTACTTTACATTAGTTATAAATTTTAAAAATAAAATGGATAATAGTTTACTTTACATTAGTTACAAATTTAAAAAATAAAATGGATAATAGTTTCCTTTACATTAGTTACAAATTTAAAAAATAAAATTGATAATAGTTTACTTTACATAAGTTACAAATTTAAAAAATGAAATTAAAAAGGTTTACTTTACTTAAAAATTTTAAAAATTAACTGAAAATGTTTCCTTTTCATTAGTTCCAAATCTAAAAAATAAAATAAAAAATTTACTTTTCATTAATTACAAATTTAAAAAAATAAATGAAACAAGTTTACTTTACATTAGTTACAAATTTAAAAAATAAAATAAAAAGAGTTTATATTAGTTACAAATTTAAAAAATAAAATGGACAATAGTTTACTTTACATTATTGAAATTTTTTTAAATGAAATTAAAAAGTGTACATTAGTTACAAATTTAAAAATTAAACGAAAGAAGTTTAGTTTATATTGGTTACAAATTTAAAAATAAAATGAAAAAGGTTTACTTCAAATTAGTTACAAATGTACAAAATAAAATGAAAAAGTTTACTTTACATTAGTTACAAATCTAAACAATAATATGAAAAAACTTTACGTTACATTAGTTACAAATTTAAAAAATGAAATTACAAAAATGTTTACTTTAAATTAGTTACAAATTTAAAAAATGAAATAAAAACGTTTACTTTACATTAGTTACAAATTTAAAAAAATAAATGAAAAACATTTACTTTACATAAGTTAAAATCTAAAAAATAAAATAAAAAGTTTACTTTACATTAGTTACAAATTTAAAAAATGAAATTAAAAGAGTTTATATTAGTTACAAATTTAAAAAATAAAATAGACAATAGTTTACTTTACATTAGTTACAAAATTAAAAAAGTTTACTTTACTTTAGTTAAAAATTTAAAAAATAAAATGGACAATTGTTTACTTTACATTATTAAAAAATTTTTAAATGAAATTAAAAAGTGTACATTAGTTACAAATTTTAAAATTAAACGAAAGAAGTTTAGTTTATATTGGTTACAAATTTAAAAATAAAATGAAAAAGGTTTACTTCAAATTAGTTACAAATGTACAAAATAAAATGAAAAAGTTTACTTTACATTAGTTACAAATCTAAACAATAATATGAAAAAACTTTACGTTACATTAGTTACAAATTTAAAAAATGAAATTACAAAAATGTTTACTTTAAATTAGTTACAAATTTAAAAAATGAAATAAAAACGTTTACTTTACATTAGTTACAAATTTAAAAAATAAAATTAAAAGAGTTTATATTAGTTACAAATTTAAAAAATAAAATAGACAATAGTTTACTTTACATTAGTTACAAAATTAAAAAAGTTTACTTTACTTTAGTTAAAAATTTAAAAAATAAAATGGACAATAGTTTACTTTATATTAGTTAAAAATTTAAAAAATTAAATTAAAAAAGTGTACATTAGCTACAAATTTAAAAATGAAACGAAAGAAGTTTAGTTTATATTGGTTACAAATTTAAAAATAAAATGAAAAAAGTTTACTTTAAATTAGTTACAAATTTACAAAATAAAATGAAAAAGTTTATTTACATTAGTTACAAATCTAAACAATAATTTGTAAAAAACTTTACGTTACATTAGTTACAAATTTAAAAAATTAAATTACCAAATGTTTACTTTAAATTAGTTACAAATTTAAAAAATGAAATAAAAACGTTTACTTTACATTAGTTACAAATTTAAAAAATGAAATAAAAAACGGTAACTTTACATTAGTTAAAATAAGAAAATGGAATAAAAAACTTTATTTCATATTAGTTACAAAAAATTAAGTTTAAAACATTACCTGAAAAAATTACATGAAAAAGGATTACTTAAAATTAATTACAAATCTAAAAAATAAAATGAAAAAGGTTTACTTTAAATGAGTTACAAATTTACAAAATGAAAAGAACAAAAGTTTACATTAGTTACAAATTTAAAAAATTTACATGAAAAAACACGAAAAACACATAAAATGCTTTTTAAAACCTTTGTTAAAAATATGAAAAAAAATTTGGTTATTTTATTATTTTGTTAAATTTTGTGCTGACAAAAATCGGTTGCAAAAGAAATAAGATTTTCTTATTTTCTTTTGATTTAAAACATTTCGTTACAAAAAAACAGACATTGTTATGGTAGGTCGTTACAAAAACAGAAATTGTTTTGGTAGGTCGTTACAAAAAAAACAGAAATTTTTATGGTAGGTCGCTACAAAAATAACATATTTTTTTATAGTTGGTTGTTACAAAAACAACAGAAATTGTTATGGTAGTTCGTTACAAAACCAGAAGAAATTGTTAAGGTTGGCCGTGACAAAAAAAAACAGAAAATGTTATGATAGGTCGTTACAAAAAAAGGAAAATTTTATGGTAGGTCTTTACAAAAAAAAAACAGAAATTTTTATGGTAGGTTGTTACAAAAAAAAACAGAAATTGTTATGGTAGGTCGTTACAAAAAAACGAAATTGTTACCTTAGGTCGGTATAAAAAAACAGAAATTGTTATGGTAGGTCGTTACAAAAAAAAGAAATTGTTTTGGTAAGTCGTTACAAAAATACAGAAAATGTTATGGTAAGTTTTTACAAAAAAAAAGAAATTTTTATGGTAGGTCGTTACAAAAAAAACAGAAATTGTTATGGTAGGTCGTTCCTAAAAACCAGAAACAGAAATTGTTATGGTAGGTCGTTCCAAAAAAATAGAAATTGTTATGGTAGGTCGTTACAAAAGACAGAAATTATTATGGTAGATCGGTAAAAAAACAAAAAAGAAAAGAAACTGTTATGAAATTAAACAAAAAAAAACAGAAATTGTAATGTGCGGTCGTTACAAAGAACAGAAATTGTTATGGTAGGTCGTTACAAAAAAACATAAATTTTTATGGCAGGTCGTTACAAAAAAACAAATTGTTATGGAAGGTCGTTGCAAAAAGCAAAAATTGTTATGGTAGGACGTTACAAAAACAACGGAAATTTTTATGGTAGGTCGTTAAAAAACAACATAAATTGTTATGGTAGGTCGTTACACAGAAACGAAATTGTTATGGTAGTTCGTTACAAAAAAAAACAGAAATTGTCATGGTTGGTCGTGACAAAAAAAAACAGAAATTATTATGATAGGTAGTTATTAAAAAAAGAAATTGCTATGGAAGGTCGTTATAAAAAACAGAAATTGTTATGTTAGGTAGTTATAAAAAATTGTTATGGTAGGTCGTTACATAAAAAACAGAAATTGTTATAGTAGATCGTTACAATAAACAGAAATTGTTATGGTAGGTCGTTACATAATAACAGAGATGTTTATGGTAGGTTGTTACAAAAAAACAAAAAACAGAATTTTTTATGATAGGTCGTTACAAAAAAAATAGAAATTGTTATGGTAGATCGTTTCAAAAAAACAAAAACCAGAAACTGTTCTGGTAGCTCGTTACAAAAAAAACAGAAATTGTTTTGTTAGGTCGTTACAAAAAACAAAAAAACAGAAATTGTTATGGTAGATCGTTACATAAAAACAGAAATTGTTTTGAGAGGTCGTTACAAAAAGAACAAAAAAAACAGAAATTGTTATGGTAGGTCGTTACAAAAAGACAGAAATTCTTATGGTAGTATTACAAAAAAACAACAAAAAACAGAAATTTTTATGGTAGGTCGTTGTTTCTTTTTATTTTTGTTTTTTTTATTTTTATTTATTCATTTCTGATGATTTTATTATATTTCACTACTTTCTTCGGTATTTATTTCCCTTGAGTAGCGTTGTTAAGCTTTGATGATTGGCGACGCTCGGCAAAATCCGGCGGTTGACGTCATGTACCGAGCAAAGCCGAGCGGCCAGTTAGTGACGTATAGTTCAAATTCTGCACCAGTACCTAGAAAGCTAGTTTTTACTTTGAAATGCTTCTATTTTGGAATGATTGTATTCTTCATAAAATATGTATTCATTTTTCCTTCTAAATTTTCTTTGTATTTCAAATTTAAAATAAAGACCATTTTATGTAAATTTGAAATATATTTTTTCATTCTATAAAACTATGGTAGAAAATATGGAATAAAAAATAAAATGTAATGACGAATGAATTTCTCTCAAAGCGAACTACCAACAGTTACTTGTTGTTGTTGCTGGACACCATTTTACGCCGGTTCTCCACTGGAAATGGTATTACTACGCTCTCTCAAGCGTGGGTTGTTAAAATTTTTTCACGATTTGTTTATTTAGTCTGAACTACTTCTTTTGTCCTCTTACAGCAATGTTCAAACGGTGCACGTCTTTCATGTATTTTATCAAAATAATAAAGTACATTCTTTGCAAAGATAAGATCAATAAAAATGTGCAGGCCGAACAGAAGCTTTGAATTTTAAATATATCTTTCCTTTCAAACTAACAAAAGTTTATTGAATGGCTGATAGAAGAGATATTGGTTTTTTTTTTTTAATTAATCTATACTGATGAGACGACTTTTTTCAATTCTTTGATGCCGCAATTTTCTGTTGCCTGGACATGTTAACTCCAGTAATAACATTTTCTAGGAGAGAGCAACATCATCAAAAAATTGCGTGCAACTGAGTGGCGGTTAAAAAGTTAAGAAAAGAAAAGCTATGGGCAAACGAGGAGGCGTTGTTACGAATATGTTGGCCAATTAAGAAAGTAAATAGTAATTTTGACAACACCTAACGATCCCTCTGTTTATATTTATTTTTATTTTCTTCTTTTTCTGTACCGATTTATACGTTTTTCTTTCTTTATTTTTCTCTTTTTAAATTTTCAAGTTTCAAGCGTTTGCTTTCTTTTTTATTTCCTTGATTTCACCCCACTGTAATATAGTATTAATGCTAGAATAATTTCACCTCAAACAAAAAAAAAACGTGTGCTCTTTCTGCTACCAGCGCGGGAAAACCAGAGGACGAAGACGCAAAAAGTATAGCGTGTTTTATGGAGAAGGGTGAGATAGGTCACGTAAAGTGACGAGTGTTTCTGAACATCAATGGCCAAATCCTAAGTGACACGAGTCAATATTTCGCTCACACTTAATGCGTAAACTTCCGTCATCAAACGACGAGCATAAGTATGAAAAACGGTGATAAAGATATAAAAGTCCTCCTTGCAAAGAGTTCCGGTGCTGTAAGCCATAACTCTGCAGAACACTAACCGATTAAGACGTTCCCAACCCACTATAACGTGTTTTAAATAAATTCTTTTTAGCCGCTCTCTTACGTAATTAAAGCTCTATCCAAATTCCAATATTATTATTCATGCTGTCGCACCATCTACATAACACTTATAAGTCCTTTTATCTGGAATGGCGCACGGGCCTTGATAAATGGCGACTCCCTCTAAGTAACAAGAAAAGCCGAAATGCGACATAGTGAGTAAATGATAACGTCTATATGGATGCCTAAAGGTGCATCTTATTTATTTCCTAAAGTGTCCCACATATTTTTGTAAAATCTATTGCCAACAATTATTCGTAATGTAATGATGATAGAAATTTTTCGTGCGTGATGTTGCTTATTATTGCTATGTGTCACTTATATAATATATGCGCTGACGGGGATTCGTTTGTAACTTGACAAGATGTCATGTATAAAAATAACAGCTGGCGAATTTTGATTTAATTGGGATCTTTCAGCAGTTAATCATAAACAGCAGAGAACAATAGAATGGTCTCAATAAGAAAAACAAAACTACTACTACACTGCCTTTTCCACAAGGCCCGGCGGGAGATCAGCGAATACTCGGCGAACGGCGGCGATCAGGCTGGCTTTGGTGTTGTGGGAAGTCATGTTGGTGATGTTCTCGATGTATGACCAAATGAAGTAGTTCAGCGGGTTCAGGTTGGAGAGGGGGGGACAGTGATAGAATGGTACAAAGTAGTAGCACTCCTTCTGAAGCCAAGCCTGAGTTTCTTTGAACTTGTGGGCCGGCACTGAGTCCTGCCGCTACACCCAGAGTCTGCCAATGGCCACATAATTGCACCAAGGGATCAATACACTGTTCAGTACATTAAGGTACCATTTGGTGTTTGAAACCGACTTATGTGTGGTAGTATGATGTGGCCCTCCCTTAAAACCACACTAAAATACCATAACCCTGGCCGGAAGCTTTATTTTCACCAACCTCGCTACATCTCTGTTATCCGAATTTGCATTTTGAGGGTGCTGGGGATGGTTCTCTTGCCATAACTTTGGTCAGTAGAGAGCATGAGTAGTAAAATGGCGCATCTCCGATCTTACTGATTGAACATTGCGTTACTTTCAGACACGATAGATGGGATTTGTACACAAATTGCCAACTAGTGGATGGTCTGCAATAAAAAAGGAAAACCAGTTTTCATCAAAAAGAAATGGAATCATGTCGTCTTTTCTATGGCGAAATTTTTATCGTTCCACCCTGTAATACTTTCACTTAAGATGTTGACAACTTTTACTTGTTATCTCCTGTAAGTATCGGATGTCTTTCTGGACAGAATTCTAACTAGAAAGATATCGGGGAAATCAATGCCAACAATAGAATCGCCTTATTCATCCGAAATGAAGGAATGCATGAACAGCATCCTAAACAGAGGCCCAAACTCGGAGGAGTTAGTGCAAGTCGCAAGATGTACTTTCTTGTCGGAATACAGCTAGTCCGTCATGTTTTCTTCTAAACTCACGTTGTTTATCAAATAATTATTTTATTTTTACATATTTATTTCTAATGTATAATACACATGGCTTTTGGCAATTCCGCATTACATTCAAATTGATTAATTATTTAAAAATTAAAGCTATAATATATTGTTGACCCTTCAACAGGTTCCACAAAAATTAAAACAATATTTGTTATATTGACAATTTTACTTAAATTCAGAAAATGTTTCGAAAACAAAATACAGTGTTGTTTTAATTCGAAAAATATTTCATTTAAATTATTAAATTGTTCGGAAAAATAATTGGTACTCATGCAGAGGGTAATCCGTGTTGAAATAATAACGTTATTATTTAAAAAGCGATTCTTAACATGGGTACCTATTCTGTACTTTAACCATACAATTGAATAAAAAAAAACATATCATAAAACGTGGAAAATTAATTAAACGTGGAAATACGATTTAAAAAAATAGCGCGGATCACTCTCTGCATTAGCACCAAATAATTAAATTTTACTTTAATTCAAATAATGTTTCGGGGGAAAAATCCAATGTTGCTTTAATTCAAAAATTATTTTATTAAAATTATATTTCCTTATGCAGACTTTTCGATAAATGTTTTTTTACAATTATATATTGACACATTTTTATACAATAAATGTTTCGTTTTCAAAGAATTAGGAACTTTTTTGTTATTTATCTTCCGTGTTATTTGACCCCCAAAAAATTGAGTTATAACCCCTAACAATGGCGACGTCCGTGAAATGCATAAGTGCCGTATTTTTTTTATAAATTACATGTAAATCTATAACGGAACGTCTTCTGGAATGTCCAATACTAACAATTATCATCTAACATATTTTATTCGCTAAGCTATATTTTTGCATAACTTGTTTATGTCCCGTTAAATATCAGTACAAACTCATCTTAAAATGCATAATTCAAGCTGAAATGTTATTTTATACTGTTTGTGTAACTGAAAATCTCGATATCTATAAAATGAGAATTTTGTGTGAGGACAATTCTAAACCTATATACTTAACGATTTTTTTATCTACAAACTTGAAAATTGGTATATAGTGTATTCAGACATGTGGAAATCTTGTTAATCAGTGTTCCTTCGAAAAAAAGGAGCTGATAAGGGGTCCAAATTGAAAAATTGGTACATAGAGGTCGTTGGATTTTTATCTGTTTGCTAACTTTTTCAAGAATGCTCATACATGAATCGTTCACAGGAGAGATTCATTATGTAAAAAATATATAGGTTTGAAAGCGCTCTTTAAAGATCATGTCTAGCCGGCCTCATTGTTATCATTGACTCACTGTTTTTGGGTTTTGGTTTCGATCTCAGCTCGAGTATTTTTTTTTTATTATTTACAAGAAGTGAACTGTTTAGAAAAAGGATAATACTCGCATGCACATGTCTCAGTTTTCGTATGTAATATTTATGAGTATTTTATGACCGGGCAACGCCGAGCAACCTGCTAGTATTTACTATCAGAGAGCTGATAAAAATGTTCGCGAATTTTGAAACTAGGCATGCTTTTTTTTTTAAATGGAAATAACATAATCTCGAAAGAACGTGAAACACGACGTGAAAAAAAGAAAAAACGTGATTTTGTTTACGAGATTTGGAGAATTGGAGAAACTCGGTAAATACATGCGCGGACACGTTTCACCGATACGCAGATTACAAATAAGCAAATTCGCGCAGATACGATAATCGGCTGAACAATTTTGGCCGCCGAGTTTCATTAGTCATTCAGCCTTCATAAATGTGTGTGCGCTTTACGACCATATCTCGTTGGATTTAAGCAGACAAGCAATGCTGGATTTAGTTTGTTCTTAGATGTTTATTAAAATTACCGATCGCGAAAATCGCTTCACACATTGAACACGTATTTTTACATTAGCAGCAAAGCCGATAGGTATAAACCTCACCTGTCTGTTTAAATGTATGTATGTATGTATGTATGTATGTATGTATGTATGTATGTATGTATGTCCGCCTAAAACCTCTAACAAAGGTGACGGATTTTTACAAGATCAAGTATTATTTTTAAGCTTGACCCTTCGGACGACAGATATCGAAAAATTAGCTAACAACGTTAATTAATTCACCCTCAACTAAGCACTTTTCTACAGGGAGACGCCAAACAGTACCTACATGTTATCGCCCCAAACCGACACTAATCTCTAGTGAAAGGCAAATTATTTCATTTCGACCATGGCCGCTAGAGTCCGTAATGGCCCCCAACAACAACCGTAGTTTAATTTTTTATGAGGTGGGATGTCATGTTCCCACCTGGCAACACCAGTTAATGAGTCTTGCTAGTAAATAATAATAATTATTCATCATTATCAGGCTAATATGATATTACACTTCTGCATTTATAAACTGAAACTTTCATATCTCTGTTGCAGGTATTGATGGTGTGAGATTTTAAGAACATAAGCCTGTTATAGACGTGTCTTAGAAGCAAAGTTGATTCATTGAATTACTGGCAAAAACGCTTGGAAAATGCTGGTTACTTTGTATAAAAATAAATTCCAGAGCACAAAACGTCAATCGTTTTAATTATACCACTCTTTTTTTTTTTAAACAATCGGAGGTTTTACTTCAAGAACGACCCTTGTATGACAACGCGTACTCCAGACGCCAATGCACGGCCATCATTTTTCATTGAAAAAAAAATGCATTAAGAATACTGATGACTATGTAGAAAACTTAACTCTGGAGCAGAAAAGGTCGCTCGTTTTAGTGGTACTACTTATGTCTTCGTTGGTATTATACTTTTTGAGTCCACTAAAATAGGAGGTTTTACTTTTGGGACAACATTCGTATTCATATATATAACTCATAGAGTTATGTACTGATCGTTTTGAATTCTGGAACACAGCTGCTGGGCATAAAAAATCCAAATGTGAGCTATATTTAGTTCGTCTTTTTTTATGCAAAATTGGTAAAAATAAATAGGGTTGAATGCATAATAACGTTGATTTCTATGAATTATAAAATTAATAAATTACTCGAAAATATCAATTCATTAATAGCATTATTAGATTGGCATTATAACAAATGTGTTATGAAAACTTAAAAAAGGAATAAACTGATTTTACTACTAAAATAAAGATATCCTATTTCAGTGTGCTGAATATACAGACTCAGAACCAACAAGTATTAAAGACTGATTTAATCTTACAATGATTTCACTCGCTATGTATGTGCTTTTATTTTTTACTTTTGAAACTGTATTATTTCACAACCAAGCTGAAACACTTGAACACTGCTTCAGTGAAATTTCTGAAAATAAAAAAAGTAACCCTCGCTATTTAAACAATTCAAGTTTTCCCCCCTTTTCAACGTAATAAACCGTTGCATCTAAATATTTGAGAGAATACTTTAGAATTATTTTTTTTTTCACAAATAAAACAAAAGAGAGAATAAATAAGGCAAGAGATTTCTGACGAAAGAAAGTCTAAAATCAAAATATCGAACAGACTGCATATTAAGATATTTTTATGTGCATAGAATTTATTCATTTTTTATTGCGTTAATATTTTTTAATTTTTTAGTTTTCTTTTCTTGTTTTCTTTTATTACTTCATGCAGATTTTTTTTAAATTCTTGTAAAGAACTTTTTGAAAAGGAAGGTATGTAACATAGTATATATGATCGCATGGCAAAATATCAACAGTAGCGAAGGATGGCTGACTTGCGAATGGATTAATAACAGCAGTTGCCGAAAAAACGCATATATGCAAATTAGGACGTGTGAACGCAAAAAAAAGGAAACGATGAGAAAAAATGCACCACCTGGTTGGCAGAATCAAAGTTCGGGTCGAATAAAGTGGACGTTTAAAGTTTAGGAAGAGAATGGGCTGACTGTGGCCGTCATGCGGTCGAAAGGAAAGAGAAACGTGCGACAGGCTAGATGGACATGTAGCAGTGAGATACTTTATAAGTGGTGTCGAAACAGAAGAGTAACGCTAATAAAAGCTTTTGTTTAAGAACGAAAAGATGCCGACTAGGACTTATTTATTTTGTTTGTTTGTTCGGTTTCGATGATGCTGGACGCCGTAGGTGTACGAGAGAAGTTCGAATTGTAACGAACACGGTTCGATCGTAACTGCTACGTTACATTTCTATGACATAACAGAATCATACCAGTGATTTGTATTTTAACTTCTAAGAAGTAAAATAAAATATAGAAATAAAAAAAACAAGAAAAGCAAAGAGAAAGAAAAATGAAGGAAAAGAAAGAAGAAAAAAATAATTGGTGAGAAAAATGAGAAAACTGTATGAGGATAGCATAAAGAGAAAGAAAGAGACGGAAAGATTAAGTAGAAATAGAAAGAAAGAACTAAGCAATGAACAAAGAAAAGGGTGAATGCAAAAATATGGATTGGCAGTCATTATTTTCAAGTGCTTGTTTGAGCTCCAATCTATAACCCCCCTTTGTAAAACTTTCACAATAAACACTCAGCTTCTGAAACCACTATCAATGTTTTTTCCCATTCTTTATCTGTTCCTAAACCTAAACGTAGATTCCATAAACCAAGTTTCTTTCATAGAAGTGCATGCCTACTGCCAGCTGACTACAATATATTCGTCTTCAAGTCCAACGTAAACAAATTCTTGATGAGTCGTTCCCCTTAAATAATCCAATGTACCAAATTTCTCCTACTAGCGATTACTACTATATTGTCTCATTGACAACCATACACTCATTAAGCCTTGTCCTCGAGTCTCCTTCGCGCCTTAATAAATGGTGACTCCTTTGTAAAAAAGCCACAGGGAGAGGATAAATAACAATAAATTTGTAAGAAAACACGAAAATATAAGTCTAAAACGAAAATGAAGAAAACTAGCAAAGAAGTAAATTTGTAGAAAAGGAACAAAAACAAGAAGAAATAAGAATATGAAAAAAATACACAAGAAAAAAATAGATTAAAAAATGGATTAAAAAAATTGATTAAAAAAAAGATTCATGAAAGGAAAGAAGAAAGAAAGAAAAGTCGGACGAGTGAAAAAGAAGAAAAATAGAAAAATAATAAAAAGAAAAAAATCTAAATTTTGATGCAAAAATGTCTGTGTTTATCCAAGTTGTCCTCATAAAATAACAGCGTATGACATTCCGGATATTGGGAGTCGAAGTTCGGCAATTTTCGTCATGGTGATGCTAAATCTAAACTCACAGTGACACCCGATGACATGTTGGTTTAGCGTGATTGTGTCACTAGAATAGACACACAAAGTCTCCGCCTAGAATTAACCTTTTTAATCTTTTGTCAGACCCGCCTTCATATCGATATGAAACGCTCTGGCCGTCTCTCAGCCTTCTACGTTAAACTTGCAAAGACTATTTTCATAGCTAAAATGCGCGTATTAAATAAAACCATCATATTTTCGTCGTTCATTGACATGTTACTCTGGATATTGATGGATTTACAGTTCGTCGGTCTGTCAATGTACATTTTGGAGTAGCATATTCGCTGGTCTGTCATTCTTAACATTTAAATGGCATTTCGCTTTGTCGTGTCTGTCGGCCTGTCATTTTTAAAATGAAGATAAGATTTTTCTCAGTCTGTTATTCTTTAATAGAATTTCAGCTATAATTTGAAATAACATTTTTGTTGGGCTGTCATGTATATGATTCAAATAGCATCCTCATTTCTGTCATGTTTAAAGTTCAAATAGTATTTTCGTCGGTCTGTCAGATTTAGATTTCAAATAACATGTTCGTTGATCTGTGAGGTTTATTTCGCGATAAGCGTACCAAAAGTAATGTCGCTTATTTTTTCTCTTTCGTCGAATGAAATCGAGAGGTTTGCAAACTAAATTGTTATGATCACTGAACTTATGCATTTATGACCCTAAAAGTTTCATCTTTCTGTTGCAGATATTGACGGTGTGAGACTAAGGAAGCCATTCCTGTCATAGATGTGCGGCATATGTAGAAATGCATCATTGAAATTCTGAAAGATGAATGGTAGGTACTATGTTAAAAAATCATTTCTTAGACAGTAAAGGTCGCTTTTTTAATGGTATTACTTGCGAGGATCCCGTTTACCCCCCACTGAAGATAATAGGGAACGGTTAGAGAAGTGGTTACGTGAACACTTTAAGTCCAGCGCATTCAACACCTGCCCCCATCAACCGTTACAAGTCATGGTAGGGAGGCCACTGGATATAACTTTTACCCCGGGGGCGAAACCATCGGCCATACACACACCCATTCCAGTCCCTCATCACTGGAAGAAAAGGGTAAAGGATGATTTGGATCGAGATGTTGCGTTGGGTATTATCGAACCGGTACCAGCAGGCACACCTACGATCTGGTGTTCGAGGATGGTAGTCGCTCCAAAGAAAGACGGGTCACCAAGAAGGACGGTAGACCTACAAAAATTGAATGCAGCAACGATGAGAGAGACTCATCACACACCGTCCCCTTTTAATCAGGTGTCCGTGGTGCCTGCCCAAACCAAAAAGACTGTCTTGGACGCATGGAATGGGTACCATAGTCTGTCACTCTCCCCAAAAGCCCGGGACGCGACCACGTTCATAACGGAATGGGGTCGTTATCGGTATCTCAGGGCTCCCCAGGGTTTTTACGCATCCGGGGACGGGTACACGCGCCGGTTCGATGACATCACAGTTGACATGCCTCGAAAGACCCGGTGCATAGACGACACACTCCTATGGGACAGGTCCTTAGAATTGGCTTTCTGGCATACTGTGGACTATATTACCCATTGTGGTAAAAGTGGGATAGTCTTTAACCCTGACAAATTTCAATTTGCTGACGATGAAGTTGAATTTGCCGGCTTTGTGATAACCTCAGACGGCGTGAAGCCAACTAAAAAAATGACGGAGGCTATTCTCAATTTCCCGACTTCAACGAGCATTACTGGTATCAGGTCCTGGTTTGGTTTAGTTAACCAGGTGTCGTATACATTTGCACAGGCCGATATAATGGCCCCTTTTCGAGAGTTGCTGCGGACAAAGAACCGTAAATTTTACTGGGATGACACATTGAATAGACTTTTCGAAGAGTCGAAGAGGAATATCGTTCAGAAAACCGAAGAAGGGGTGAAAACCTTCGATATGAACAGAGCGACCTGCCTTTCAACCGACTTCAGTAAGGTTGGCATTGGGTATTTTCTGTTCAAGAAGCATTGCCAATGCTCAACGAAATTAGGTCCCAACTGTGGTAAGGACCACTGGAAGATGATTTTGGCCGGGTCTCGCTTCACGAAAGATGCAGAATCTCGTTATTCCCCTATAGAGGGGGAGGCTCTAGCGCTGATTTATGGCTTGGAGTCTTGTAGGATGTTCATCCTGGGATCCCCAGACCTATTGGTCACCGTGGACCACCAGCCCCTAGTGAAAATTTTCTCGGATCAGATCCTGGAGAATATAAAAAATCCCCGCCTGTTCTCATTCAAGGAGCGGTCGTTGATGTACAGGTTCCAGATTAAGCATGTTCCCGGGAAACTCAACGCAGCACCGGACTGCACATCCCGATACCCGGCGCCGTCAAGACACAGCAGACTAAAGGGCACTGACACTTCCCAGCAAATCGAGGGGAGTATACAAGCATCCATCATAGCTGCATACGCACATGACCCCAAGTTCCGAGCGATCACCTGGGATAGGATAGTCGCAGCTGCAGCCACCGATGAGGAGTGCCGAACGTTGGCGTCATACATTCAAGACGGGTTCCCAAGGTCACGCCACGAACTACCACCAGAAATCCGGCAATTCTGGCCGATGGCAGACCAACTATATTGTCTGGAAGGGGTACCCATAAAAGGGGACAAAATTTTGATACCAAAACGGCTTAGAGCCGAGGTGTTAGAGGCATTACACTCCGCCCATCAAGGGGCGAATGGTATGTTGGCTAACGCCAGACAACGGTTATTTTGGCCTGGTTTAGACGCCAGCATCCGACAAACAAGGGCGCAATGTCGGAGTTGCAATTCGATCGCCCCATCCCAGCATAGGGAACCATTAATGCCACCCATAAACCCGGAATTCCCATTTCAAAAGACAGTCACTGACTTGCTAGATATGCACGGGAAAAGTTACATGGTATACGCGGACCGATATACCAGTTGGATTGAGGTCGCACCACTACCATCAGGAAGGGCTGCAGCGGTGTGTAACGCCCTGAGGGTTTGGTTTTGCACGTATGGTGCGCCGGAGGAAATATCATCCGATGGAGGGCCACCATTCGATTCACTAGAATACAAATCGTTCCTAGAAGACTGGGGCGTAAAAAGGCGCATATCATCTGCACATTACCCCCAGAGTAATGGCCGAGCTGAACTGGCCGTAAAAACGGCCAAAAGAATGCTGATGGACTGCGTTGATGGCTACGGACACCTACATCATGATCGGGCAGCACGGGCGATGATGACTCATAGGAATACGCCCAGTCAGGACCTTGGATTGTCGCCGGCGGAAATGCTATATGGTTGAACAGTAAGGGGCCATCTCCCCGCACTTCGCAAAAAATACTGCATCCACAAGCGTTGGACGGAGACCAGCGATTTGAGAGAGAGGGCGATGGCGAAAAGGCACGTACTTAACAAAGAATAGTACGACATACACAGCCCCCTCCAACAGCTCCGAGTCGGCGAGTCTGTGCAGGTGCAGAATCAGGAGGGACCAAATCCACGACGATGGGCGAAAACTGGGAGAGTCGTCGAGACAATGGGTAACAGGCAGTACAGGATACGGTTGGATGGTAGCGGCAGGATCACATTACGCAATCGCCGTTTCCTCAGGAAAATCAAACCGGTCATGGATACGCCGGAGTATCCACCCACTCAACAACCCCATCAACCACCTCCCCAAACACCAAGAAGGGAGGACAGCAAACCACCGTGCAACATGCATGAGATGATGGAGGTGGAAGAAGCTGATTGTGACACATCAGAAACAGATATGGAGGTGGACCAAGATCCGATCAACCACAAGCCAATGCAGACGAGTCCGGTCCCACGACGCAGCATGAGGGTAACACGAGTACCAAGGCCACTTTCCCCTCAAATGCAAGGACCAACTCACTACTACACGGAATTATTCAGTCACATGACCACAAAACGACGGTAGTGTGGTCACATGGTGGGGGGAGGGCATGTAGAGAATAGGAACGATCATTAAGACGGGACACACAAAAGAGTGACACCGTCGTCTGATTAGTAGTATATAGAGAGCACGCACGCACGCACCGGGAGAAGAACGACGACTACGACGATAGTCGACTCGGAAACCGTACACTTGTTTGATAAGTATTTATGTTAAAGGAGCGCAAAAGCACATTCCATGAAAATACTTGTAAAACAGGAACCGGTGTGCAATGTTTCGCCAATAGGAGTGAGGTTTGAATTTGGTTAATAGTGTGAGGTCTAAAACGTTTGCGATTTATTCATCTGCTTCGCCAATCTAGGATAAAGAATATCGTCAATCTGAAATCAGGTTTTACTTTCAGGATTCGTTACTAAAAACGTAAAACGTGTTGCTTTTTGTTTTCATTTTAAGCCATATTTTTAATTCCCTTTGGCCTTTAGTTTTATTCCAGCGTTATTTATTTCATATATATTTAATATATTTTTGTTAACTAAAACTTGAAATCGACTTTTACTGTAAATTGTTTACATTTACTAGACGTATCCGAAAAGTACTGGTCTTTAGTCGTTTATTGATTATTATTTTCCCGTCAAATATGCTTATCTCAAACTTACGCTCGTCTGAGCGCCAATCGATGGTCCAACTTTGCCAAACTTTTATGAAAAACACTCGGCTATCTTAAACCACTTTCGATTATGTCTACAAGTTCAGTACGCAAAGGTAAGACATCATAAGTGGACTTGGTTTTCCTAAATATGGAATGGAAGTCGCTAAGCATTAAACGAAATACGAAACAATATGTAACTATTTCTTGTTTTGTCAATAAACAAAAAATATATATATAAACTTTTATTTTTTACATTTTTTATAAATATTTTTTTAATTTTTAGAATACATTCATATAGAAATATTTTATTTCAAAAAAGTAATTTAAACTTTTATAGTTTATGTTTCTATAAAGAATTGTCTAAATATTTAAAATATATTCATATAGAATTAATTTAAAATTTTCATAAATTTTATCACATAATGTTGTATATATATATATATATATATATATATATATATATATATATATATATATATATACCTGAACGTCCAAAAACGAAATTATTTTTGCACCAACCTTATAATATTGAGCTAAATAGTTCAACACAAATAATAACATCACATTGTAAGTGACAATCTTAAATATACTTCTCCGGTCCAACACCTGTTAGCAGACAACCTTCTTCTGTTTTCCCCCTGTTTCTATCGAATATTTCTTATTTTACGTAGCTTTTCGCCGAAGGGTTACCACATTGACCTTTTTAAATCCGAATTTCGCGGCATTGAACTTGTTGATGATTTTTAGTTTTAAAAATGGTCGCCAGATTGGCTTTTTGAAATGCAAATTTCACGAATTTGACCTATTTTTGAATGAGTTTGGCTTTCAAAACTGAGTTAGCAGATTGGCTATTCGAAAGTCAAATTTCGCGTTTGTGACCTTTTTGAAAATGGTTTGGGCTTCCAAAATTATATTTTTTAAAACGTAACGTACGGACAAACTAAGAACGGTAGAAAAAACATCATATAGATTATAACAAAGGAAACCATTCTTGGATCATACTAAGTAATCTAGCTTGCACGTAACAAATGCAATGGAAATAGGAGTAATACGTAATGAATAAAGAAAAATATTTATAAAATAAACATTATTTGAACAAGTGAGAGTCAGACATGTTTTTTTTATCTTTACCGAGAATATACGAATTCTAAGAAGAAAGAGAATATATAAAACAATATCTTAGACAAGAACTTTTGTGACCGAATTTCAAGGAAAAAAACGTTTCTTTTTCATTTTTCTCTTTCTTTTCAAAATATAAAAAAACGGGAATATTGAGTTTATATTTATATTTTCTTATTGTATGAAATATATGCACAATTTTGAAGCCATCTGCTCACATGAGATTTGTTCAGATATTTTTTCGTAAATAATTACCCCCCGAAACCATATTGCTAAAAAAAAATAAATAAAAATTGCATAAGTTAGTGCAAAGAGGCAGACACACATGCACAAAAAAACAATACGCACACGGAAGGGTATACATAAGAAAAGGAAATGCACACTAGGTGATTAATACGCAGGTATACATACGTGCACTAAATACAATTATACGTACAGAAATACCAGCAAAGAGACATACTTACGAAGATAGGTATATACAGAAACACACAAGTGCGCACAGAAAACCATATGACAAGCAAACGTGTATATTAGGATACATTGGTGTAAAAATACACATATACACACGCACGCAAGGACAGCACACATACAAATACACGACAATTATACGTAGACACGTAAATCAAAAGACACACACACAGTTACACGGATGCAAATATGTACACACTCGGATACATAGAAGAAAACGCTGACTCAAAGAGATATGCGCATACACAAATACTTAACAAACAGACACGCCCAAATACAATAATATTAGAAAAAATACTAATGGACAGGCATTTCTATTATAGTTTCTCCCCAAACAAGGCACAGGGTCACTTTTATGAAGCTGGTTTCTATCTGGAACATAATTTGCAGGGATACTATGTAGGAAGATGTATGTCTATATTACACTTGAACTTCTGCATGTCAGTACAGACAGGAAAGCAGGAACCCGGAAGGGAATTGCCAAGCCTAGCAGTCTCGGGAAAGAAACTATTAGAGTAGAAGGGTTTCTGGCATCTAAAGATTTCTACTGTGTAGGGGTGGGATTTTGCTGCTTATTGGGTTTGTCAGAGTCATTTATGTCGAGGGGGCTCGTAGTTTCTCGGGGCACTTATCATTAAAATACGCGTAAAACAGGCAGAATGATGCAACATTTCGTCGATATGACAGAGGTTGAAGCCTTGATGACACTGCCGGACCTATTGGGTTGGCGACACGCTTCTGAGTTTTTAGACATACACACACAAGAATAAACTCATCAGAGGCACGCAGATATAAAAACACGTACGTATAAGATAGTAAAAAAGACAGAAATACATACACATTACTATGCCCAAAAGATGGTTTATACATGAATGGGCACACTTATACATAAATATCAGAAAAAGATAAACAGAAAACATATTACGCATGAGCAAATTCATACACACATAAATACATACAAAACACACACATAAATACATACAAAACACACACATAAATACATACAAAACACACACATAAATACATACAAAACACACACATAAATACATACATATATAACGAAACACTAACTGAAATACATATATAATTATACATGCATATATAATTAAACACCAACTAAAATATCTACACATATAATTATACATACATATATAACGAAACAGTAACTAAAATACATATATAATTATACATGCATATATAATTAAACAACAACTAAAATATCTACACATATAATTATACATACATATATAATTATGCAAACATATATAATGAAACACGAAGTAAAATACACATATAATTATACATACATATATAATGAAACACTAACTAAAATACATATATAATTATGCATGCATATATAATTAAACACCAACTAAAATATCTACACATATAATTATACATACATATATAATGAAACACTAACTAAAATACATATATAATTATGCATGCATATATAATTAAACACCAACTAAAATATCTACACATATAATTATACATACATATATAATGAAACACTAACTAAAATACATATATAATTATGCATGCATATATAATTAAACACCAACTAAAATATCTACACATATAATTATACATACATATATAATGACGCACTAACTAAAATACATATATAATTATACATGCATATATAATTAAACACCAACTAAAATATCTACACATATAATTATACATACATATATAATGACACACTAACTAAAATACATATATAATTATACATGCATATATAATTAAACACCAACTAAAATATCTACACATATAATTATACATACATATATAATGAAACACTAACTAAAATACATATATAATTATGCATGCATATATAATTAAACACCAACTAAAATATCTACACATATAATTATGCATATATATATAATGAAACACTGACTAAAATACATATATAATCATACATACATATATAATTAAACACTAACTAAAATACATATATAATCATACATGCATATATAATTAAACACCAACTAAAATATCTACACATATAATTATACATACATATATAACGAAACACTAACTAAGATACATATATAATTATACATGCCTATATAATTAAACACCAACTAAAATATCTACATATATAAATGAGTATGCTTGGCTGTCACCCTAGGAGGAAGCCTCTTCTGAATGTAATACACAAGAAAGCCAGCAAACCGTTTGCTGAAAACATGTGAACACAGCCCATAGATTACTGGAACCATGTGCTATAGTCTGATGAGACGAAATTTAATTTATTAGGTTCTGATGGCATTAACATTTGTGAGGAGTGCAAAGATAAGTGTACCATGCCTATAGTCAAGCATGGTGGTGGGAATGTCATTGTCTGGGCTGCAGGAGTACTGCAGGTATTGGAGAGTTACATTTCATTGAGGGAAACATGAACTCCAACATGTACTGCCAAATACTGCAGCAGAGCATAACCCTATGGCACATGGCTACATGTGATGCCCTTATAAACTCCATGGCACGGAGAGTAAAGATAGTTTTGGATAATGATTGTGGTCACACAAAATATTCAGAGTTGATATGTTGTATGTTAATATTGACAACATTTCGTAAGAGGTGTACTAACATTTGTTGCCGAGGATGTAGCTTTTAATGGTTATATCTTGAGTTATTTTGAAGGGAAAATGAATTAACTCTGTTATATACGCTACAAACTACTTTTGATCTTCTCCAAAAATCATTTTTTCAGTGTTGTCCTATGAAGAGATATACTTAAATATTTTGTGATACACTGTATATATATATATATATATATATATATATATATATATATTTGGTTATACAATAATTATACATTGAGGTGAGGAATGATAGACGAATGATAGACGAATGAACAGTTAGATATTCCTCTACTCAAACATACCCGTCTACTTGTTTGTTTTTCTTTACTTTCATGATTCCGGTCTTTCTTCGCATTGTTTTTTGCTTTTAAAACTTCCATATATTCCTTTACAACAATGCTTCAAGCAAACTACTACCTACTCTTATATATATATATATATATATATATATATATATATATATATGTATATATATATATATATACATCTGTAGAAATGTATTTTCTTATAATATATACAAATTCTTATTTAAGAAGCTCAATGTAATTACAGAGCAATATAGAGGATAAATAACAAAAAATTAAATTCCAAAATTCATGATGTTGACCATCTTATACTTTATTCCTATAATTCAGTTGACTTATACAATTCTTGACAGTATGTGTTTCGTAGCGCAAAATCAATCACTTAATTATTACATCAATCAGTGAATCTATTATGACCATAACTACTCAGAAGAAATAGCAACAATCCATCTGTCAAAAGGAAATGAAGTGTGATTTGACATGATTAAAATCCAAAAATTGAAAGAGAACCTGCATATACCGTTTTTATTTTTCCATTACGCCATATATATATATATATATATATATATATATATATATATATATATATATATATATATATATATATGTGTGTGTGTATGTGTGTGAGATTTCGAGCATTTTCCAAATAAAACACTACACTGGAATCAAAATATAATAATGCTAAACATTATGTTGAGAATCCTCATACTATTGTTGACGAAAATCTGTTTCTATAATTTTTATTATGGAAAATGACTTAAATTAATGTTTAAAGTTAAGGTGGCTTAAAAAGAAATTAAAATTAAGCGAATCTTGCTTAATTGGCATCTGACAACTTGCAACGAAAATCAATTCGAATTCCACATACAGTATACCCTTACCTACTCCCTGGTCCCCTATTCGAAGACCTGCATATTCGCATCATGTGGCAATATACTGGCCTAATGACATAATGTCATAAAAACGGACGCTTGTAAAACAGTGTTTCCAATTTCGTGGTTTTTCCGCTAGATCTGGAGATTTTGTTTGAAATATAGCGGATATAGTATTATTATTACCTGAACTGTTCACATTGTATTAATAATTGTTGCCGTTAAATTTATTCCATTTTCTGTTAATTCTAATACATATGTTTACGCATAGAAAATGACTTTACGGTACAGTAATAGAGTATGGTTAAATATGCTCTGCGGTGTAATAGTCATCTTGTATTGTTTCTTTTTGATTAAAATACTGTTGCAGAACAAAAATAAAATGTGTTTACGTTATCATTACTAAGTAAAATACATAACTGCATACAATATTACTGCATTATTACTGTATTAATAAGTAGCAGTGTCTTTAGAAGTGTTCGGGAAATACTTAGTACAGTAAATAACATCATACAACTGTAGTTTAAAACTACATCCAATATTTGCAGTTTTTCGTTGTTTGTGAACAGTAAGGAAATACTGTATTTGAAATGCCAAATGGAGGGTTGCCTCCATATTCGGTGCCTCTATTCAGTCTCAATAATCAATGGACTCATCCGTAAGGTTATCTGCGCGTGTAATTATAAAGCAAGTGTTGCACAATTCCAACCATACTTCGCCCGAATCGGCACTTCTTGAGTCTAATGCCAAGCAGAGACCAAATGATTACTAGAAGCAATGCCGATATAAGCAGAGAGCACATACCCCAACGGGAATTATCAAATGTTCATTCATTTTTAGTACTGGCCAGTTTCGACATTGCTTAACTTCGGTGATCTCACGGGAACCGGTGTTTTAACGTGATAATAATTCCCATAATGCCCCATACATTATTTAAGCTACTCTAAATGAATGCTTATGTTAACAAGGCCGATAGCCATTAGCCGCATGCTCTCGTGTAATGAATGAATGCGTGAATGTAGGATTGACATGAAATTCTCAAAGATAAACTAAAATGACCGAAAAATGGGCTGAAATGACTTAAATAAATAAAAAGTAAATGATTTAAAATGACTTTAATGAACTTAAGGATGAATTGAATGACCTTAAGAATGAGTTGAATGCTTAAAAAAAACTGGAATCCTTCAAAAACAACTTGAATGATCTGGAAAATGACTTGAATGGCTTTAGACTGACTGGTTGTAAAGGTGCTAGTCATTTTACATTGAATTAATACAGAAAAATGATCCCTCACTTTATATCACAATAAGTACAGCATGTAGTAAGGACAGATGCTACACTTTGATCTTGGCCAAAAGGCCAAGAAAAGCGGTATTTATTTGCCCCCCCCCACTTATATGTTGGGTTGCCCCCACATATGGTATTTGCTTGCAGTATCTGCCGGAACAAACACTACAATTTGATCTTGGCTAAAAGGCCAAGAAAAGGTTATTTATTTGCTCCCCCACCGAGCAAATTAGGCACAAGGCCGATTTTTAATGTGAGGAGTGAAGGGAAAATGGGGACCAACTCCCGGGGAGAAGGGGATCTGGATAGTGACAATTGGTATGAAGGGTTGCCCCTACATTGACCAAGGTCTTATATGTTGGGTTGCCCCCACATATGGTCTTTGATTGCAGTATCTGCTGGAACAGATACTACGCTTTTATCTCGTCCAAAAGGCCAAGAAAAACTTAAAAAGCTAAGCACAGCATCTATTAACAAAAGTGTTACGAACAGACCGACCGACCGACGAAGTGACTTATGGAGTCGCTTGCACGCGACTAAAAATTACAAAATTGGTGCATCTGAATTTTACGAATGGCTTATATATATATATATATATATATATATATATATATATATATATATATGTGTGTGTGTGTGTGTGTGTGTGTGTGTGTGTGTGTGTGTGTGTGTGTGTGTGTGTGTGTGTGTGTGTGGTTTCTTGCTTAGTGAAACGGATTTTTAACGATGTATAAATGAATGAACACGCAAAATAAAACCTACTTATGTATGTATGTATATATATATATGTGTGTGTGTGTGTGTGTATACAGAAAAAAGATATCAACTTATTTGAGGAAATGACATGTGTTTATCGTTATTAATCAATCGATTGTATGTTCTATCGTTCGTTACCTCAATCAATCGATATCGATCTGTCGATTAATAATGCATTTTCATATAATATGTATATTCTTTCCAACTCTCAGTCGTAGTTGATCATTAAAAATTGATGCTTATCAATATACATTTGTAAAAGATTTCATTTGGATTTTTTTCCACCAACTTTTCTGAGCAGACGATTTAAATCACGAATGATTTCGAACGCTCTCTCATACAAACCACAAATGCCCCCACCTTTTTATCCCAAACAATTAAGTAAAAATCACGATGTTTGTTTATTATTGATATTGCAAATCTATGATCGGAGTTTTACTTTGTAAGGTTTCATGAAACATTAAAATGAATTTAACTCCGCTCTCTTGCACCCATTTAATAATATGAGAGTATCAACCATTTTAGCAATGGATTTTGTCCTGTGTCCTCAGATTTACTAATTGATCCAATGCAGTTCTAGGACATTATTCTTTCAGGCCTCCCGTCATTTGGGTTTCAGTAAATTTTTGTTTGGTATCCGAAGCGCCCTGGCAAGGGAATGCTGACAAAGTTTTCCAGACCAGAGTGCTCATTTTGAGGGGTGCTTAAGATCGTATGTTGAATCCTTCTGCAGTGAGATAGACGTTAATAAGATCTTATACTTTCTACTAAGAACCAGGTGTAGTATATGTTTTCACTAGATTTAAGCAATTATTATTTTTGTTCAAATAAAACTGACCTATTTGGAAGGAGCTGGGATTTCTCTATATAAAATCCAACCCTTGTTTCTTATGTGTGCAAGTAAATAAAAACATATACATATACATATATATATATATATATATATATATATATATATATATATATATATGTATATATATATATCAATAATTTATGTTTCGAATACTTTGGGCGATACTATTTTCTCCTCTTCGTTTCGTCTTTCTAATAGAAGAGACGTTGCGAGCCTCTTTCTGTTCTATCGTTATTTTTATGGAAGATGCTCGACTGAACTTCACGTTTCCCCCATTAAACTTTATTCTTGAGTATCATCCAGTCCTTGATGGGTGGTGACTATATGATGTAAAAAAAACTCATTTTATGCGCAAACCTGTTTGCATCGTGGATGTTGTTCTCACAACGTTTCCGTCGATGTAACATCCAGCTTTTTTTCACAATCATCTTGTTAAATTCAAAAATCTTGATGTCAAACTGACGAATCTTTTCGGAATTTCAAAGAAATCCTTTTATTTAAATGACGGGGTAGCTTGCTTACATTTCATCAATCATGACAAGGTATAAGTCTACATCCAGAGTATTATCACTTAGATCATCTACCCGTTACGTCATAGGTCCTAGCTGAAAATTCAGTATATATATATATATATATATATATATATGCCTGTTTTAGATGGGGACTCATCGTGGGGCATATGTGGGAAGCTTCATATACCTCCCCACTGTAGAAAATAAAGCGTATTTCCATAGCAACCACCATGTAACGTTGCAGAGAGGCATAAAAAAAATAAATAAATAAAAAATCTGGGTCGTAATTCATTTTTTTTTACAACAATAAAATAATTTATTACCGTTAATTTTCCGTCTCGGCACAACTTAAAAAGTCTCTCGCTGTCACATGTCTATTTTAGTAGATACGCGTTTCCCTTTCTTTCAACCGCACGTTGACTACAGCCAACCCAGTCTTGCCTCCACTAAACTCATCCATCTCCTACGGCGCCGATTTTGTTTCTATCGCCAACATAGTGTCCCTTCTTTTTTCTTTTTCTCCAGACGCAAGCCCGAATACACTTGCCAATTTGCATACGAGTTCAAATGCTGCTCCTGCTGCTAATACAATCATTTGCCATCCATCCTTTGGCTGCTGCTGATGTTTTCATATGCTCTCTGTTAAAACTTTACGAAACGAGGGCAATGGAAGAATCGGAAACCGCGTACAAAACCAACACGTATTTATAAAGACGTTTTTATTTTTATTTTAAACTAGCGGGGGTACCAGGCGTTTCCAGGGTGTTTGGAGGTGTGTGTGTGGTGTTAAATAAAAAAAAACGGGGGGGGTAAAAGTTGGTAGGATCGAACCCGAAGCCCTGAGTTTGAAAATAAAATCGGCCAGCCAGAATGAGTTACTGAAAGATGTTTGAATTTATTTAAGTAAGAACCAAATTGGCAGGTGCGCGCACGGAAGTCGTAGAGCAATAGCTATTCAGCAAATGAGGTCAATGACTAGGTTTGTTTGTTATAAGCGAAGTAAAACTTAAGTGGGGGGTTAATCAAAACATCGAAAAAACACAAAAAAAAACTAACGTAAGGCAAACGAACGATGTTAAATGTAAAATCGAAAAAAAAAACAGAAAAATGGCTTAAATAAGACTGTTTCGATATTAAAATTTAAAAATACGGTGGGTACCCGGGTGTTATTGGGGTGTGTGGTCGGGGGTGGATAAGCGAAGTAAAAAAAAAAACAGAAAAACGAATGTTACGTGAAAAATAACTTAAATAACACTGGTTAAATATTTAAATTTAAAAAATCGAAAAAAAAAGACATCTCAAATCACGATTCGAACCCAAAACGTTTAGATAACGCGCTAACCAACTAAGCTAACGCAACGTACATGAACTTTAGTCAGTTTTTCTAACTATTTAAAGTAAATCATGACGTCATCTGACGCATTCGTAGAACCCGTCGTCGTCACGAGAGGACCGTTTTTGTTGACCCCCCCCTGTCCAAAATTGTCGATTTCGGGGTGAAAAAAATGAACGTTTTTGGCCAATTTTTCGATATTTTTGGATCGAAGGATGGAGCTTCAATATGATACCGAGATTGTTAATTTTCGTCGTGTCTGTCGAAAGTTTTTAGCGGACACACAAATACACATACAAACATACAAACACACATACATACATGCATACACACACACATTTTCGCTTTTATATGTATAGATGTAAGTTATTTTGGACGATGCTTCTTCCAACTTTCTTCGGGTTTGATTTTTTTTATGAGTGTATTCCATCATTCGCCGTACCTGGCTTTTATATAGGAAGAGAATTGCATCAGGAGTGAGATATCTACTGGAGCGGTTGAAGGATCCTACTGTTTTTCCAGCGGTCTTATACCCATCTATCAAAAATAGGAGGCTTTACTTTTGGAACTATTCTCGTATACATATGCAATTTTATTCACTTAGATCGACTGAAATAGAAATCCAATTTCTTTGCTATTTATTGGTGAGGTGCAACAAATCTGATTTGGTGGAGAAATGTTTGGGAAAGAGTTGTGTAATATAATTGAATTCTGGCACTTTAAATTAAAACTTCGTATTTTTCAATAGCAAGAGAAAAAATTGAACAAAGAATAAATTAAAGAAAAAAAAAGAATCACTCGTTCATTCATAGCATCAAGAATTTATAGCATCAATTTTTATTGTTTCACTTTTAACCGGAAAAGAAGAAAACCAAACTAAACAAATTCCATAAAAATTTTGCTCGAGAAACGAATTTCTACGTTAATTGCAACGTTTCCCTATGGAAATTAAAATATCAATATAAGTTGGATAATTTTAACGACTGCAAATGAGAGGGACAACTCAAATGAGAACTTTGATGAAACGGATTCTGGGTAATTCATTATAAAATATTTTTTGATCATTTTTAATAAGGGGTTCACGTTGTAAAGATAGATTTTTAGAAAAGAACAGCTACAAGAAAGGGAGATTGAGCCGAAGAGAAACAGAGAAAGAGAGGAAGAGAAAGAGAGAGAGAAAGAGAGAGAGAGAAAGAGAAGAAGAGAAAGAGAGAGGGAGAGAGAGGAAGAGAGAGAGAAAGAGAGAGAGAAAGAGAAAGAGAGAAAGAGAGGAAGAGAAAGAGAGAAAAAGAGAGAAAGAGAGGAAAAGGAGAGAGAGAAAGAGAGAGATAGAGAGAGAGAAAGAGAGGAAGAGAAAGAGAGAGAGAAAGAGAGAGATAGAGAGAGAGAAAGAGAGGAAGAGAGAGAGAGAAAGAGAGAGAGAGAGAGAGAGAAAGCGCTGACAAAATCCTACACGCTTTCTACACATATTAACGAATATTTACAAAAAATGTTTATACGCATATACTGTGTTTGCAATTTTGTCTTATTTTAAATTGAAACGCGACAGATCCAAACTTCCGAGCTGCCTACAAACTATTACATTTTAGACACCTATTATGTTAAAGAGATATTTCTTGCGGAATTTTTAATTTTGATTTCAAATAATCCATTTTCAAATAAGTTTTCGTAATAATACCTTTACTTTATATATAAGTTTAAAGAGCGTTTCTCGCTCTATCTAATCGTTTAAATTGAAATCGTTTTAACAAAAAATATGTCTTCCTTTCAGAGCGTGGAATACAAGATGGAGAAAAAGCAAATTCGCGCTTTTTTTTATTTAAATTCAAGCTAGGCCGAAATACTGCTGAAACAGCTCGCGATATCAACGAAGCGTTTGACTAAGTAACCAGTACTTAATGCACAGCATAATAAGGGTTTAAGAAATTTCTTGTCAGCGACGAGAGTCTTACGGATGATGAGCGTAATAGGCGATCATCAGGTATTGACAACGGTCCATTAAGAGGCTTAGTCGAAATCAATCCATGCATAAATGTTTGAGAACTTGCATCTGAATTCAATGTAACGTATACGACGATTTCCAACCACTTAAGAAAATTGGAAAAACAAAAAAAAACTTGATAAATGGATGCCACACAAATTAAACGAAAGTGTTTTTGATCTTCCTTGGTACGTGTCACTTTGGACTTTTTATCTACTGCGTTATATCCTGACACGTCACCTTTATATTATGAGACAGGGGTTGGAATTTGGTTGATTGTGCAAAACCTGTTAAAAAGGAGGACTAGTGGTAGATGCACCAACTCAGATTAAGCAAAAAGACCCCAAATATAAGCTAACGGTGTTTTTTTTTTAATTGATCTTCTTGTATTTTCTTTTGTTTTAGTGAATAATATATGCCTTACTTCGTTGTTTTTATTATTATTAAAGGTCATATAGAGTAGAATGGCACTGTTTTCTAATAGGTGATAAGTCAGGCGTCTGAAGAGGGTTTTATGAAGAATTCTTGTCAAAATTTTTTTAGAGGGCCATCAGCTATAATCGAAACCGAAACTAAAACTTGTGAACAATTCTTGGTAAAATAATTTATTACAAAAAATGGAAGTCCATAATAATTAAACGAGAGTTACTCAGACGTAATTATGACACACACAATAAGTAACAAACACGCTATCCTATAAATATATGAATGTTTAATTTTTCTTTTCTCATTAAAAAAAGTGTGCAAAATTTTCTCGGATAAAACTTTTAATTCGTTTGATGATTTCTATTTCCGTTTCTTTACAACATCTTTAAAGCATTAGAAATTTACTCTTTTCAAGTTTTGTTAAATATAATGCACTCATTTATCCAACATGACAGCATTTTGCGTATTTAACAATGCACTTCCGGTCGTCAAAACCGCCTGTATTTGTTTGCCTTCTTCCGGTCGTCATCCATTAAATAGTCTTTAGAGCAATCTCATTTTTAATATGTCCTTTTGTTTTCCTGTTTTTCGTGCATTTTTCATTTTCTAATCATTGTTGATCTTTTTTATTTTTATGTTAATTTCATTACACCATCACTTGAATTTTTTCGTTTGTATTACTTTTGTGTGTGTGTGTGTGTGTGTGTGTGTGTGTGTGTGTGTGTGTGTGTGTGTGTGTGTGTGTGTGTGTGTTTTGATGTTTTGTAAAATTCTGTGGCTCGTAGCTTTACTTTTCCTAGGGTTTTTCCTGTTTTGTTTAATTCTTTTTCCGGTTTAGTCGTTTGTTTGTAGGTTGGTTGATCACTCTGTCACGCTTGTATTTGAAATATTTCATCGATAAACGCTTATGTTAAATGAACTTATTTTGTATTAGCTGAGTCCAACCATTTTCATAAGATTCGCTCTCCTTCGGGCTGTCACATTTAAAAATGAAAAAGAATTGTCGAATTCACAATTAAAAATAAACTAGTCGTTACATAAGTCTGTCACACATGAAAAGAATTAGCATTTTTGTTAGTCTGTAACATTTAAAAATGAATTAGCATATAAGTGGGTATGTTATACATAAAAAAAACGAATTAGACTTTTTGTAGGTCTATCAGACTAAAAATTAATTAGTATTTTCGAAGATCTGTCACGCTGAAAATTAATTAGTCTTAACATAGGTTTGTAACACTTAAAATGAATTAGCATTTTCGTAAGTCTGTCAAACATAAAAATTAAATTAGCATTTTCGTAAGTCTGTCACACCTAAAAATGAGTTCGTCTTTTCGTATGTGTGTCATGCTTAAAAAATAATTTAAATGTTCGTAGGTCTGTCACACATGAAAATGGATTATAATTGTTGTATGTCTGTCACTTTAAAATGATTTATCATTTCCGTAAATATGTCACACGTAAAAATGAATTAGTACTCTGTAGACCTGTCCCACTTAATAGTTGAAAATATTTTCGTAGGTTTGTCATATTTGAAATTGAATTGGTATTTTATAAATCTACCCAAGTATTGAGCACTTTTTATATAAATACTAACAATGGATATGCAAAGCTGTCGATGAGATTAGAATGCATATTTGTGACAACAGCACTGTTGTAAAACACGTTACTAACCAACATTCCGTCTGCCTGCTTCCCACCGGACTACAACTTGGATGTCTTCAAGTACAATGTTAACAAATTCCTAATGAACCGCCCCCTTAAGTAAACACTTCATCAAATCTCCACACTAACGTATGTACTTGCAATAACCCTTATCCCTGAGTGGCTTCCGGGGCTTGATAAGTGGTGATCACTGTGTAAAAAAAACATGTTTGTGCACGTTTACAATGTCGAAAACTTTTAATAGGCAACACGTCTATTCTTGGGCATAACAAGAACAAACTTTATTTTTAGACGCAATTCTAATTTAAGTTTAAAAAAAGATATATCTCTTCTCCTATAAAGTTGTTTTTATTGTGTAGTTATTTTCATATTAAAAGCTTTTCTATTTATTCCAAAGGAAAATACAACTTATACATGGGTTGTGGAATTGCATTTATCTGCAAAATGTTTAGCTAATTTACATATTCTTTCAAACATTCATTTTAATTAATTCCCTATTTTTTTCGTTTTCTCATGGGATGATCAGCTTCAATAAACGATTACGTGTAATTATATTAATGTAGGATTTCTAAATGATTTATAATTGCATAATATTTGCGTAAAAAGGTTTTAGTGAACACGAATCACTTTCTATATATATCTATGTCTGCGTATATATATATTTTTAAATTCAACATGATGGCAAGTAAGGCGACGGGAAAATGTTGTAGTTGCATGTCCGGCGCAACTCTTAGTTACATTGTTATTATAAGCGTTACATTCTCCCAAGGCGCATTTAAACTGATAGATGACGTTGGTGCGTCAGAGTTGTTTTAAAGAAGGGGAGATTTTTTCTAATAACTAAATTTGGGGTTTTAAATTTTTTTATAGTAAATTATGAATCTAATTTATTGTTGCCAACATAGTAGTTGTATCTGTGGATAATGTTTATAGCGATTTCTTCTAACGTAAAGCCCGGATGCATTTGATTGCAGTAAAATAAGTTGTTAACCCCTAAAAAATGGAGATCTACTTTTTTTCAGCCTATTACATTTAAACAGCTTTTATAAATATTATTAGTTTGAGATGTGCAAATAAGTGGAAAAAAAATAGAAATTTTGAAAAGAAAAAAAAATAATATGTTAGAGTGGGGGATCACTTTTCCATATAAATTTAACGTAAAATTAGCACCCACTTTTTGGCCACCAAGCGTTCAACGAGACATGTCATCTTTAACATTTTTATTTTAAGTTTGGCGATTGAGTGGGAGGGAAAAACTTGGGGAGGGAATAACATTGGAAACATAAAATAACGATAAATTTTATTCTTTTTTATGAGATCATTCTTTACTTTGAGTTATAATGTTGTGGCGTATTACTGTAAGTGGAGGTGTTGTTTAACTTCCGGAGCATGGAGTCTATGTGTTGGTCAGCACTATAATTGGGGAATTCGTTGTTGATCAGGACTTGTTTAATATTTTTTAGTTCGATGAATAGTATTTTTTGTTGGAAAAGATAAGTTTGGTTCGGTTAAAGTTTTTGATAATGGCTATTTTGTAACGGTAGGGACATTCGCTCTTTCGAAATTTAGAAGGCAAGAATTATAGCAGGTGTTATTTCTGTAATTGGAAGTGTTAAGTGTAATTGGAAATGTCAATAAAGACGTCGAGGAAAGGAATTTTTTATTAACATTTAATTCTACAGGAAATTTGAGTACATGGTTGTCTTGGGGAAGGTCTTTAAGTGTAAGGATTTGTTAGTTGTTATTCGTAAGAAGGATATCGTTCGTCTACATACCTTACATTAATGTATGGTTTATTGGTGTTGTTGAGTATCAGGTCTTCGAGGTGACTCATGTAGAACTCACTGAAGATGGGACAAAGGACAGAACCCATGGATGCGACATTTTGGTGTAAATATCCCCCCGTGTTAGTAGAAGAGTACTCCGGTGACGCAGACAAGAAGCAATTTTTGTAAGTATTTTTTGGTTTATTTAAGGGGGAGAAAGGGATATGTATTGTATGCGTTGTCACGGATTATGTCAATAGTTTTTGACGAAAACGTTTGTAAATAAGCTTTCAACATCAAGAGAGGCGATTATTTTGCTGGCCTTTTTTTACAAAGGCATCACCGCTTATCAGGACCAAGAGACCACTCGAGGATAAGGATTAAAGAGTGTACAGTAGACAATTGTACAATACAGTAATCGTCAGTAATGGAAATTCGATAAATTTGTTAAGTTATATGGAACGGCTCATCAGAAACTTGTTTACGTTAAACTTGAAGACAACCATATTGGGTTATTTAGATTTAAGGATTTGCATGAGTTCTTGTGTGGATTTTACACTATATTTTCTGAGTAGTTATACGTTGATGATGTCATGTAGGAATTTTGTTGGTGAATAGATTGGGATGGTGACTTGATCGTAGAGGGAAGTTGGGTTTATGGATTATATATATATATATATATATATATATATATATATATATATATAAAGAGAGCGCGTGTGGAGATATAGTGAAGAGAAACCTGCACATTCGAAAAGAAAGGGCACAGTGCTAAATTGAAAGCCTCGAGTCTATATAAGAAATGGTGAAAGGTGACGGTAGATAAATCATATTCTACTGTACAGGACATATGTTCCCGGCGCATAAATTCTTCGCTGTAGACGAGCGAATGGCAAAGGCGAACGCCAGGCTACAAAGCCGTAAGCTGGCATCCTTTTAAATGGGAGCGAATCGAAGAAAGACTTCAAATGTCGACGAACCGCCAGTCCATCCAATATCATTCATATTTATTGAAATGAACAGGAGACGAGGATTTTGATGCAAACAAAAAAGGCGGTAGAAGAACATAATGAGTTACTTGTCAATAATCGATGAAACCTTGGAGCATAATTTGCCAACTTGTAACAAGACAGTTGATTACGTTACGATTCCCATTAAGATTTCTGCTTCTTGTAAGAACAGTTGTCTATATCGCTTTGGGCACTTTCTCAAAATCTGTTTCGATATCAGCATGAAGTATTTTTGTCATATTTGGGCTGGTGAATCTCTGTCCAATTTGAAAATTCTTGATAAATTGCAGAGACATATCTCAGTCTTGTCTATAAATATTAATAAAATCTACTACCATATTTAAAGGCGTATTTAGCTTTTATACAGGTAGCAAATTGCGTCAGGATTGGGATACTTTTGGAGCGGTAGAATGATGCAAACTTTTTCCCGCGACATACGCAAAGATTCGATGTATGGGTTTCCCTTTTCATGTCAGGAGTGAAGGTCAATCTTAGGAGCTTGTCGAAGCGAACGGTTCTTCGAGACGAAAGCCATTTATTTATGTTAAGGACAAGTTTTCTAGGATAAATTTTAAAACATGATTTTAAGAGTATAAAAAATTATATTACCAGGTGGCGTATATAAGTTTCCAGACTTTTCCCGTATGGATACCATTATTACAACTTCTGGAATGTCCCACGGAAATCCTTTTGTGTGAGCCTGTCAATGACTATCGTCACAAAAGTCACAGGAAGCAATGTCTGTGATGTCTTTATACCCATTTTGGTCAAATAGTCTGTGACAAAGATGAAGATGTGAACTGGTGTATTTCGCACAAATCTTGCGCATCTTCAGTTCTTCGCGAATAATTGTGTGTACAGTTTTTATATTGAAATGGAACTATGCTCTCATTGTCTCTATGGACACACGACTGTCCTTATCCATGAAATTCTTTATTTGGCCAATCAACTTTGATGTTCTGATTTCTTTACTTCCCCTAAACCTCTCATCATGTCTTAAATTACTTATGCCACTAAAAAACTGATGCTCGATTCATGAAAAATGGTCACAAAGCTATCTGAAGCATGTCATACGATATTATCATTTTTCCAGTTTAAAACAGAATTTTATTGCACATCGTTCTTCTAACGTGTCCTCATATCCAGATTGTATTTTTTGAAATTCACCAGCTGTGACAATCAGGCTTTAGTAGTGTGTATTCCAATTCTTGCTCTGGCTGCTCATTTTAACCTATAATCATAAAAATTGGTCAGTTTTCTCATAAGATATATAGCAATGTTCAAAGGTATACGGTAATTTTAAATGCATGTACAAAAAAGTCGTACCTATATGATTCTATTTGACAATTTTACTCGGCATTAAATTACCACATATTGCGTTAATATGTCGTAAAACAAAACAAAACAGACACCATACCCATCATTCTTACTCTAGTCCTTTTTTTCTCTGTCCAATTAAGTTTGTTATGTTGCATACTGGGTGTTATTAAAGAGATGACGTACGTATTTGTTTATTGTTGGTCATATTCGTCTTAGGATGTTCATGTTGTGGACAGTTCATATTGGTGATATATATATATTTAACACAGAGACAGAGACATTTTAATAGAGACATGTATTACACTTTGATAGATGTTGATATATAGATAGATAGACCGATGGTGCGTTTGACATTTATACTTTTTTTTTTTCTGTGAATGGGAGTGTTTCTATAACATTGACACATATATTTCTTTACCTATTTTTGAGATGATTTTCACAAAGTTCTTATAATATACATTGAAAATACCTTTCTGTTGAATAACATAACACGAAGACGCAGATACAAAAAGATGGTGATGTTCGTTTATTCCATACGACCGGTCAATGGCTTTGCATCAAGGGATCCAAAGTCTTTACATGATTGTCTTCTTCTAACCTTCGCTTCCAAGGTTCGATGTCAGCTCTGTCTGACTCCTCTCCTCTCCCCTGACTCTTACTTACTCCTAAAGCTCTCTATATTGAGAACCCATGGCGTCATTGCGTGACCAAACACGTGCATACCTGAGCCGTGGCCTGACATGCCTCCGTGTTTAAGCATGCATTGTTCTTCAAATGTTTTTACAAACCAATTTCTCTAACCTAATTTTTCTAACCCACTTTACAAATATTTTTAATATTTTCTATTGTTCGGATCTAGATTCCTTATTTTAATTTCATTTCATTAACAGACACAAAATTGTATTATCACATTCATTTTTCAATAAACAGATACCTAATTATTTTATGTGAACTAAACAACGGTAATTCTACATTCCATTTTCAATAACATTCTGTATTATTTATTTTAACTTATGATCGAAATTCTCAATTCCAATCCTAGCTTCGCAGGTTCGAATCCTCGGCTATCCTATCTCATATTTACTCACTTACAAGAAAAGACGACTTGTTCTTTAACAGTTGCCCTTATCGCCTCGAGGAGTCTACTTGTGTTGCACTATATCTCATTGCCACGGTGTCTAACACACTCTACAACATGGCCGAGTGGTGATTTGGCCATGAGCACAGAAATTCAAAGAAATGAATTCCCAGAATTGTCTTTTTAGATCGATGTCTTTCTGCCCAGACTATCATGAGGTGAGCACGCATATTTCTGTCTCTCCGTAAGTAGGGGGAGCACCACCTCTCTCCACACTAGGTTAGTTAGTTTTGAAGAGCCTATTACCTAGGTTTAATTGTAAAAATTGATTATAATTTGTATATTGTATTGTAATATATTTTTTGTAAAATAAACAGTTAAGATTATAGAATATAATCTGACGCATTCAAATAAGACAGACGATGAGGGGAGGTTTCGTCATGATTTTGCCATTGCTTATGACCTCACTCAGATTGTTCGCGAACCCACCCGTGTGCCCGATCAATATGCAAGCCTCCTAGACCTTTTTCTCTCAACTTCCCCTGAGCTATGTTCATGTTCCGTTCATTCTCCTCTAGGATCCTCCGACAACTCCGTCGTATCAGTTAATATAAAAACAAAATGTAATAAGTCCCCAGACGTACCCCTCCACCGTACTGTATACCGATACTCTATGGCTGACTGGGATAGCTTCCGTACATTCATATCTGATTTACCTCTGCACTCCATGTTTAAAAAGGAAGTGTCCTCTATAGTATCAGATCTGACCGAATGATTAATTGTAGGCATAGACCAATTCATACCATCTAAAAAATTCCAACAAAAACCTAACAGCCAGCCATGGTTCTCCCCAGAATGTGCTGCTGCTATCGCGCACATAAATCACTTTTTCCATAACTATCAACGTAATAGATGCACTGAGACTAAAGCTGCTTTCAGGACTGCCAGCAACCACTGTAAAAGAGTAATAAAAAATGCAAGAGAGCTATATGCCCAGTCTGTTAAATCCAAGTTAGCTGATCAGCGGCTTGGTTCCGAACAGTTTTGGCAAATAACAAATAGGATCCTGAACAGAAGTGTGCTTTCTATCCCAACCATTATCAATGGACCAGAGGTCATCTCGTCAGCGACAGATAAGGCCAAACTATTTGCAAAGAACTTTGCAGCTAATTCTACCCTATGCGACGAAGGCCATCAACTCCCCATATTTCCTCCTATAACACAGAACAAGCTAGGTAACATACAAATATCCGTGCATGAGGTCGCCAAGCTAATCAAGAACCTAGATTCCAGTAAAGCAACTGGCCCTGATGGCATCCCAATTATAGTGTTAAAAAAGCTTCAACCAGAACTTGCTCCCATACTTACGAAACTATTTAAGCGCTGCCTTAAGGAGAAGTGCTTTCCGACTCACTGGAAGACCTCATCAGTTTGCCCTGTATTTAAGAATTCAGATGATAAGTCATCTCCCTCTCAGTACAGACCAATAAAGCTCCTATGTGTTATGAGTAAGTTACTGGAATCCATATTAAATAGAGAAATAATCAACCACCTCAGCAGGAATAACCTTCTTAGTGACACACAATATGGTTTCCGCTCTGCAAGATCTACCGCAGATGTGCTGACGGTTATATCCCACATGATTAGTAAATCTCTTGACAAAGGCTTCCTTTCTAGGGCAATTGCTCTTGACATATCAAAGGCCTTCGACAAGGTATGGCATAAGGTTCTACTTCACAAGATTTCCAGCTACGGTATAACTGGAAATGTTTTCTCAATCATTAAATCATTTCTCTCCGATAGGCTCATAAGAGTAGTGGTAGATGGACAAAAATCGGAGGCCTGCAATATAAATGCTGGAGTCCCTCAGGGGTCAATCCTGGGCCCAACTCTCTTCCTGATCTACATCAATGACCTCTCTAAACACATACTTAAATCATTCGTTGACATCTATGTTGATGACCCGACCATCTACGGGCAGCACATCAAAGGCTGTAAATGACAAAGTTCTCTCTGATTCTCTCTCCTCTGATCTCGAGCGCGTGGCTCAGTGGGGGAAGATGTGGCTGATTACCTTTAATGCATCCAAAACCAAACTCCTATCCTTACATCATCAACGCCCTGATCCCCAGCTGGCATCAATTGTGATGGATGGCTCTCGTCTGGGTGAGGCCCCGTGTTTTGACAGACTTCTGGGTTTGACCTTTACTCCTGATCTGAAATGGAACACATACATCAAGTCTGTGGCCAAGGTCGCTGGAAAGATGGTGGGATCCTTCTACCGCTCCAGAAGATATCTCACTACGGATGCAATTCTCTATCTATATAAAAGCCAAGTACGTCCAAGGATGGAATACTGTTGCCATATCTGGGCAGGAGCTGCTAAAATCAGCCTATCCTGCCTTGACAGAGTACAAAATAGACTTCGTGGCTTAGTGGAGGATGCTCTTTTCTCTACCCTGCAACCTCTCTCCCACAGAAGAGACGTTGCGAGCCTATCCTTGTTTTATCGTTATTTCCATGGCAGGTGCACGTCTGAACTCCAATCTCTGGTCCCCCCTCGCCAATATTTCACGAAAAACACCCGTTTAGCTGAATCCATTGTGAAAAATTTTCCCCACTCTTTATCTGTGCCTAAATCAAAACGCGGATTCCATGAAAAAAGCTTCTTTCTTAGAACTGCACGCCCGTGGAACTCTGTTCCGTCTGCCTGCTTCCCACCGGACTACAACTTGGATGTCTTCAAGTCCAACGTTAACAAATTCCTAATTAACCGCCCCCTTAAGTAAACACTTCATCAAATCTCCACACTAACGTAATGTACTTGCAATAACCCTTATCCCTGAGTGGCCTCCGGGCCTTGTGTAAAATATATATATATATATATATATATATATATATATATATATATATATATATATATATATATTACAATTTTGTCCCGTGTCGTTGTTTTGTGTCTGCCATAAATGCCTTCATTGAAGAACGAGGCGGTTATGAGGAAAAGGAAGATTCAAACCCGAATGCGACCAAAGGTCAAGACGTTTCCTGGGAAGAGAAGGAGCCACACAGCCACATCAAACATCTCAGGTATGATTTTCTTCTTACGGACCCTAATGACGGCCCATCGTCACGTCATCATGAAATCGTGTCTAAGACGATTAGTGTAGCAGGCGAAGTCAGTCACATGCGAGTGACTGGTTAATCTGTTATACTTGTCTCTTTGTGACGCTGGTTCATACAATCGCATTTTCTCGGCTAAACACAAACATTAAAAGAAATTAAGCTTTTTGTTTAACGACTCAAGAATCCACCAATTAATCGATATCTTAGATATTTCTGCGTATCGATGTCGCATTGATCTTGTTGGCTTCTCTGGTTTTTGTGGTGAAAACATCCATAATGACCGGAATCGGGGGAAAATAAATTAAATAGGGTTCAATCATTAAGGTCGATCCTATGTCAAACGATTAATTGACCCAAAAATCGATTATCGATTTGCAGCAGCAACAATAAAAAACATATGTCCTGAAATCCGGATGGGGTTAATTGATAAATCCGATTTAATTAATCAATCGTTTAGCAACTAATCACCACAGAAGACGCATTTAGAATTCTATAAATGATTTTATTTTGGGTGTTTTTTTTTATATCTTATTTCTATGTTTCTTTTTTCTCTTCTTTCTCTTCGATTATATTTCTTATTAATAATGTTACATAACGAGGGTCGTGTTTTAATTGAAAAGTTTATGTGACACCTAATGGTTAGAAGTGATTCAATGCGAGTTTGTCTCTGATGTATCGTTATTTTCATGGAAAGTGTTCAACTGAGCTTCAATCTATGGTCCCCCCTCGCCAAACTTTCACAAGAAACACTCGTCTAGCTGTAAACACTATCAATAATTTCCCCCACTCTTTATCTGTGCCTAAACCTAAACATAGATTCCATGAACAAAGCTTCTTTCTTAGAACTGCACGCCTGTGGAATTGTCTTCCGTTTTCCTGCTTTCCGGCTGACTACAATATGGTTGTGTTCAAGTCTAAGGTAAATAAGTTCTTGATGAGCCGTTCCATATAAGTTATTAAATTTACCAAATTTTCATTACTAATGATTACTATATTGACCAACTTCTACTGTACACTCTTTAACCCTTATCCTTGAGTGGCCTCTGGGCCTTGATAATGTGGTGATGCCTTTGTAAAAAAAAAAAAAAAAAAAAACCTATGCCGATGAAACCATTTGGTGTTTGAAAGGCGATTTTCTGTTTCTTAGCTGACGAGACTGTACGCAGCAAGGACATGGTCAGTAAGGGATCCTTTACCACAATGTAACTACGTGTAAAAGGAGAAAGTATGCGTTTATCTATCCGTCTGCCTTTCTCCTGCTTTCAAATACATACAAAAATCACCCTTTCTTCTCATATTTTCTGTGTGTTCTTCGCTTCTTAATAAGCCTTTTTTATAAACATCGGTGTTCGAGTGATTTTTTTAGCAGGTGATTAGTACATGGATTGGTGACGACGACGACAAAGACAGTGTTATAATTATTAGTTGCGTGCAAGCGACTCTATAAGTCACTCTTTCGGTCGGTCGGTCGGTCGGTCGGTCCGTAACACTTTTGTGCTTTGACTTTTTGGTTAAGATCAAAGGTCTGTTGTAAATAGATGCTGTCCATGGCTTTTTAAGGTTTTCTTGGCCTTTTCGCCAAGATCAAAGTGTAGTATCTGTTCCGACAGATACTGCACTTAAGATAATTTGTACCAGTCAATGGAGGGGAAACCCTCTATACTGGGACAATTATTATTTTTGGTAACCAGAGTGACCCCTTTTTAGGGGAGCTGGTTTTTACCTCACATTAAAAACGGCCTTGTGCCTAATTTGCTCAGTGGGGGAGCAAATAAATACCATCAAAGTGTAGTATCTGTTCCGGCAGATGCTGCACTTCAGATGATTTGTACCAGTCAATGGAGGGGAAACCCTCTATACTAGGACAATTATTATTTTTGGTAACCAGAGTGCCCCCTTTTTGCCTACTTTTAGGGGAGCTGGTTTTTACCTCACATTAAAAACGGCCTTGTGCCTAATTTGCTCAGTGGGGGAGCAAATAAACACCATCTGTTCCGGCATATACTGCAAGCTATGACTAGCTAGGACTAGCTATGACTAGCAAAGACCAGATGTGGGGGCAACCCCACATGCCTGACCATTAACAAGCTCCCATTTCCCACCTCTCGGGAGCTGGTCCCCTTTTTCCCTTCCCCCTCCCTTCACTCCTCACATTAAAAATCGGCCTTGTGCCTAATTTGCTCGGTGGGGGAGCAAATAAATACCATCTGTTCCGGCAGATGCTGCACTTAAGATAATTTGTACCAGTCAATGGAGGGGAAACCCTCTATACTGGGACAATTATTATTTTTGGTAACCAGAGTGCCCCCTTTTTGCCTACTTTTAGGGGAGCTGGTTTTTACCTCACATTAAAAACGGCCTTATGCCTAATTTGCTCAGTGGGGGAGCAAATAAATACCATCTGTTCCGGCAGATACTGCAAGCTATGACTAGCTATGACTAGCAAAGACCAGATGTGGGGGCAACCCCACATGCCTGACCATTAACCAGCTCCCATTTCCCACCTCTCGGGAGCTGGTCCCCTTTTTCCCTTCCCCCTCCCTTCACTCCTCACATTAAAAATCGGCCTTGTGCCTAATTTTTGTCGGTGGGGGAGCAAATAAATACCATCTGTTCCGGCAGATACTGCAAGCTATGACTAGCTATGACTAGCTATGACTAGCAAAGACCAGATGTGGGGGCAACCCCACATGCCTGACCATTAACCAGCTCCCATTTCCCACCTCTCGGGAGCTGGTCCCCTTTTTCCCTTCCCCCTCCCTTCACTCCTCACATTAAAAATCGGCCTTGTGCCTAATTTTTGTCGGTGGGGGAGCAAATAAATACTATCTGTTCCGGCAGATGCTGCAAGCTATGACTAGCTATGACTAGCTATGACTAGCAAAGACCAGATGTGGGGGCAACCCCACATGCCTGACCTTTAACCAGCTCCCATTTTCCACCTCTCGGGAGCTGGTCCCCTTTTTCCCTTCCCCCTCCCTTCACTCCTCACATTAAAAATTGGCCTTGTGCCTAATTTGCTCGGTGGGGGAGCAAATAAATACCATCTGTTCCGGCAGATACTGCAAACATAGAGCATATGTGGGGGCGACCCCACATATAAGACCTTGGTCAATGTAGGGCAACCCTCCATACCAATTGTCACTTTCCAGCTCCCCTACTCCCAGGGGAGTTGGTCCCCATTTCCCCTTCACTCCTCACATTAAAAATCGGCCTTGTGCCTAATTTGTTCGGTGGGGGAGCAAATAAATACCAACACTTCATAGCAATTGTAACTATCCAGCTCCCCTACTCCCCGGGGAGTTGGTCCCCATTTCCCCTTCACTCCTCACATTAAAAATCGGCCTTGTGCCTTATTTACTTGGTGGGGGAGCAAATAAATACCGCTTTTCTTCACCTTTTGACCAAGATCAAAGTGTAGTATCTGTTCTTACTACATGCTGTACTTATGTTTGTAACTTTTCCTTGGCCACATAGCTAATATAACGTTTCAAATTCCCTAAATCAAATAAGTTTTGTGATATGAAGTGGGGGATCATTTTTGTATTAATTTAATGTAAAATAAACACCCACTTTACACCCAGTCAGTTTCAAAGCCATTCAAGTCATTCTCAAGATCATTCAAGTTGTTTTGGAAGGAGACTGTCGAACTCGGAAATCTGTATGCAAAGAATTGAGTGGCTTCCGGGCCTTGATAAGTGGTGATCACTGTGTAAAAAAAAAAAAAAAAAAAAGTCCGTTATTTTTTAAACATTCAAGTCATTCTTAAGATCATTCAATTCATCCTTAAGTTCATTAAAGTCATTCTTTTTGTTTATTTAAGTAATTTCAGCCCATTTTTCGGTCATTTTAGTTTGTCTTTAAGAATTTCATGTCGATCCTACATTCACGCATTGATTCATTACACGAGAGCACGCTACTAATGGCTATCGGCCTTATTTATACACGAAGCACTATGTGAAAATATAACAAATCAGTTTTCTGACCATTTCTTTTATTTGCTGATTCCATTTCCTTTCAAAAATATCTACGATAATAATATTGCAAAACAATCTCACGCACATCTATGTACGTAAATTTGTCACGTCTCTACGTAATTTTCACGTTATTGTTATTTTTATTTTCTATTAATCGTTTATTAGTTGTAATAATAACGTCAAGTATTAAAACAAATATTTTTAATTTGTATTGCAGGGCCGCCCTGCTTTGCTCGATCGTAAAGTACGCTTAATTATATTTTAATTCATGCAGATTTCGTATTTATTATTGTACAGCCAAATATCTATTAAATATTATATTGTACCTAATATATAGTGCAGGTTTCAAAAGCTAAAAAAAAATAACTTAGGTACCATAAGATGGAATCGAAAGCAAAACGTTTAGCGCTCCAGCCGCGTTCCTTAACGTTAAAGCTATCGACCGAGAGCTAAGACAGATTTAAAATTAAACTTCTTCAAGCTATGAATTAATTGGCGCATGCGCAAAACTAATAGAAATATGTCGACAAATTTTATTTGCAGGCATATTTATTATGTTTATTTCATCCAAACAAAGATTTACTTGTTATACCATATCCTTGGTGCATGATCACTATTTCTATTAATTGTATTATGTAACGGGTAGTTTAAAGGTTTATCGGTTAAATATTTTCACACACATACATCTACTCTTATATTTGTATAGATTATTTAAATTAGTCTGCCAACTGTTTTCACCTTAAGTGCAATTTTTCCCACCGTTTCGGCTGATTTATCTTTCAACCTTTTTTCGGGTGTATTTTTCCGAACGAAGGAATCTTTCTGTCGAACTCGGGAATCTGTATGCAAAGACCATGGTGTAACGGATAAAATATTAAATGTTAAAGGTCAAGTCCTTAGTGATGTTGATACCAGGAATGCATTTGTGAATTAATTAATTATAACCAGTCATTACTGACGAACGATGGAATTTTATTTCTTGGTTTTTGTTACAGATTTATTTTGAACTAAAACAAGAAGTCCGGTTTGGTGATCGGAACATTTTCGCATAGAGGTTAGATTTTCACCTGACACCGGTACGGTCGCATTTAGAATCGCGCTTCAGTGAATCATCGATTTACCCTCCGTTGCCTCCCCTCCCCCACCAAATGAGATTCTACTTTTTTTTAAGGCGAATACGTTTGAAGATCCTGAGGAACTTGGAGGAAAAAATAACGCAAAAAAAAGAACCAAAACAAAACAAAAAATGACGGAGTTGTACAACCATCACCCCCATGCGTGGTTTCCGTACTGATGGGTTTTTTTAAAGTTTTTTTTCGCTGGATTGTTATTGATTGGACGCTGATTGACCAGGATATGAAGGGAAAATTGGGGAAGAGAAATCATTTCGACATTGAGAGGTAGGGTGCTCACTTTTTAGTTGCGACGTTCTGGTGAATCCGTCACAAATTTTTTTCTTCCTAAATATGGAAGTGTCTTCGGGAGATATGAAATGGTCCCATGTTGACGAAGCAATGTATCGAGAGGTGTACGATATGAAAATTGACAACAGGATGGAAAATTATGAAACATTTCTCCAACATGTTAGTGAAATTTATAATACTTAAAAAAGTGTTTAAAAAACATGCTACATTAAATAAAAACACTAAAAACATATCCAGTTAGGTAGAAAAGTAACTTTTATTGCCTTTGATAACATTTATTTGTTATATATTTGTTTTTTACAACTTTTTCGAATCTATGTATATAGTAAAACACCCCCCCCCTTTTTCATTAAATTGTTAGGTGAAAGTGTAGAATGGTTAGAATGCCCCTCCCCGTGAAGAATTGCTTTCTAAATAATGTTATTATTTCAATAGCATTACAAGTTGATTTTGTCTGCTCAAAGCAACGAGATATTATAAAAAAGGTTTACTGGGAAGCCATTAGAGATCTCATCAGGGACGCTCCATGGCAAAATATCTTTTCACTTCCAGCTGAACAGTGCGCAAATGAGACCATTGAATGGTTCAAAACAGCAATTGAAGCACATGTTCCCACACGGAAATTTTATAGCAAGCCCCACTCTCCCCAATGGTTTACTTCTACTTGTGCAGCCGCCATCGCGTAAGGCAGCATGCGTGCCGCGGATTTAACCGACATAAGTCCAGTTCAAACAGGCAGAAGTATATAGAAGTAACTGTAAGAAAGAAATAGCGACAGCTAAAAGAGTATTTACTTAAACCACAAAAAAAAAACGCACCGAAGCACAGAAATTAGGAACCCACGACTTCTGGAAAATCTACAACAGTGTAGTAAATAATGGGCAATCAACAATTCCCCCACTATCCAACAATCATGAGTTTTTTTCTCTGCAATTGAGAAGGCTAATATGCTTGCCAGTCGGTTTGCCTCCAACTCCACTCTGGACCCTGTCAACTACCCCCTCCCTGACTTTCCTTTGCGGACAGACGCCACACTAAACGATCTGAAAATCACCCCTTCTCAGGTGCATGCTATCATAAGAAATCTTGACACTGTAAAAGCATATGGACCTGATCTCATCCCGGCTGTGCTATTAAAAAAGTGTGCCGCCGAAGTAGCTCCAGTTCTCTCCAAACTTTACAACAAATGCCTTAATGAATCTTGCTTTTCTGCCTGCTGGAAAACTGCTTCTGTGGTACCAGCTTTCAAGAATTCTGGCGAAAGAACTAACCCAGTAAATTATCACCCCATTAGCTTCCTCCCACTTTTCGCCAAAATATTTGAGACAATAATTAACCAAGCTCTAGTCCATCACCTTACAGATGCTAAACTTCTGACTGACCAACAATATGGATTTAGACAAGCCCGTTCAATAGCAAACATCCTAACTATAATCTCAGAACGTATATACCAGTCACTGGACAAAGCGGGAGAGGGTAGAGCGGTAGCTTTAGATATATCTACGGCTTTTGACAGGGTATGGCATGAAAGTTTTCTCAGAAAAATCAGATCATATGGTATCACTGAAAGAATACATGACATAATTAAACCCTTCTTAGATAAGAGAAAAATCCAGGTTGTCCTCGACGGTCGTACATCTAAACAATAAGATATAAATGCGGGAGTGTCCCAGGGGTCTATCCTGGGACCTCTATTATTCCTAATATTCATAAATGACCTCCCTGACAAAATTGCCTGTGAGATGGGTATATATGCTTAGGACACCACACTCTATAACAGACACGACAGGAAAACAATGAACACATATCTTAAGAAATGGCAGAAGCACCAGTGGATGACCTCCGATCTGTAGTGGAATGGGGACATTAATGGATGGTCTCCTTCAATGCTGCCAAAACTAAACTTGTTTCCTTCAATAATTACAAGATACCTTCTCTACCACCAATGGCCAATGGCCAATGACTCTTTATCTGAAAGTAATTCCTTTAAACGCCTCGGCTTAACGCTCTCAGGAAACATGAGTTGGAACAATTACATTGAGAATCTCGCCAGGACCGCTGCGAAAAAGGTAGGTTCTCTCTACCATGCTAGAAAGATACTAATGCCCGAAAGAATCCTATACCTCTATGAGGCCACCATTCGCCCATATATGGATTATTGTTGTCATATTTGGGCTGGTGTATCTGCCACTAGTCTCTCGCTCCTAGTCAAGGTTCAAAAGAGAGTCGCCGATCTGATAGATCCTGAACAGTCATCTAAGCTTCAGTCGCTGTCCCATCGACGAAATGTTGTATCCCTCTGCCTTTTCTACAAGTACTTTAACGGTGAATGCTCTGACGAACTGCAAACACTTGGCCCCCCTCGACGTAAATACCCCCGACAAACCCGACAAGCAGCTAAATCCCACCCCTTCACAGTAGAGATCCCTAGATGTAGGAGAGCCTTCTACTCCAGTAGTTTTTTTCCCCAGGACAGCTAGACTTTGGAATTCCCTTCCGGGTCCCTGCTTCCCCAACTGTACTGACATGCAGAACTTCAAGTGCAACGTGAACCGACATCTTGCTGCCCAACTTCCTACACAGTACTCCTGATGCCCTATCCATGATAGTAGCTCCCTACAACAAAGTGGTAATATGCCTTGTTTGAGGTGAAAATATAATAAATAAAAATTAGATACAGGTTTCGTTCGAAATTCCGCACTCGACAGATTTCGAGAAGTGACAGATAATAACATGGTTCAAAGTTAAATTAGTTATTATCGATCTATGTATCTGTCTATCTATTTATCTATCTATCCAGTGATATTGTTAAAATAGTTTATATTGGAAGTCATTTATTGTTTAGAGAATAGAATTGGTCTGGAATGTAACAAATGGGTTTTAGCTGAAGATGTTTACAGAAATGAGCTAAGTAAATATAAATAAAATTACCAAAAGTTGTGTACGTAACATGGGTCACACGTTAAGTAACGTGTGCTTTTGACGATGGCGTAACGGAACTTAAGAGGTCAAAACGATTAAATTGAGGATATTGAGTTTGCTCGCGAAAGTGAACAGGCGTGCTTCAAAGCCGGACTGAAAGAACAGGCATGTAGACACGTAATGCAGACTCCTGGTGAAGACCACTGAGATACTTTAATACATTTATATTTTTAAAACATGAAGTCGTCGTCGTTACTGCGGTTTCACAAAAGAAGAAAAGGCAGGTGTCTACATCGGTTATAGTGTTGGTCATTGCATGTTTCATCACAGGACCAAGCAGTGAAGACTGAAAAACACCTGGATAAAGAAAAGGTATGAAGCATATAATCTTCTACTTCTACTGAAGAATAACACTTTAAGCTGAGAACAGTAGTTCGAATAATCCAAATAATACAAATATCTTTTAGATGTAATTAAAACAATTTAATTACGAATTGAAACCAAAAATGCATTTTGTTATTTTTTTTTCGTGTTAATCCTTTTATTGACACTTGACAACGATAAATTATTTTGTGATCCTTTGAAATTTATAAAAAAAACAATGTGGGAACAGTGACACTGTTGAATGTAAAGACATTAAAACTGACTTAAAACATTTACCAAATCCTCATTAAAAAAGTGAGAACATTAGAGTTCAAAAAGATGCACCAGTAAAAAAAGCAAAGTTGATAAGAATAGGCTGAACAATATACGAACCGGTAATACGTAGTGTGGTATTTGTCTTAATCGCATATAGCGACTTCTACCGAGGGGAAAAGTTTACATGGCATATAAAATCCACAAGCAATCTACAGTCGCGTGTATATTAGGGTCATTATCTCTATATATAAAGTAGTAGTGTTCGTGCGTTTGTGTGTGTGTCTGTCTGTGTGTACAACTCTCGTGCAGTCCACACCACTGGACCGATCATGACCAAACCGGACATGATGATGGCTCTGTAGTTACAATCGATCTCAGGTCTACTCTGACTTGGCCATGCTCACTTTAATCAATCTTTTTACAAAATACATGCTGACAAAATAAGCATTCCACAGAATCGTATACAATATATACATTTATTCAAAGAATAACTAGTTGAAACAATTAAGAATTTTAAAGTAAAAGATATTACGAAAAAGATTGGATTTGTTTTTTATCGAGAATCCCTCAAGAGAAGGCATGGAATCCACTTGATGTAAGGAGCGAAGAAGACCCACTGATAAGCATCGTAAAGACAATGGATTTTTATTGGTTTTAGTCTTGGGAAAACAATACAGAAAGGTGAAAAATAACAGTAAGCAGGAAAAGAGTTCCACAAGTCTGCAGTTCATTGAAATAAACAACCGTATTAGAGAGCGTAATTACATTCATATCAAACAGCGAATTCCTGTAGACCACTAGACCAATGAGTCAAACGAGCTAAAACAAAGGAAACCGAGAATAGATTAGACAACCCTGGAGAGCACGTGGCATAATAGTATTTAGAGAAATGACGTAGACCAGCAACGTCATATCGGTGAAATAGAGCATTTAAAAGCATCGGTGAGATAAAAATAAAAAAACATAAACGACCAAGTTCTTTCTGGTTCTCTCTTCTCTGATCTTGAGCATGTGGTACAATGAGAAAAGACGTGGCTAGTTAATTTAAATGCATCTAAAATAAAACTTCTATCTTTACATCATCAACGAGGGATTCATGATGAGGGATTCTCGATAACTCATCATGAGGGATTCTCGATAACTCATCATGAGGGATTCTCGATAACTCATCAACGCTCTGATTAAAAGGAAGCCGAGAATAAACCAGGCAATCTTGAAGAACGTGTGGCATAATAGTATTTAGAGAAAAGACTGAGAGTAGCAACATCACATTGGGGAGATAAAAGGTGAAAAAAAAGAAAGTGTGCGGCTTAATCAAATTACAAATACATTTCTGCAAGAACCAAAAGATAGCCAAGAGATTCCCGAGGACAAATATAACACCACTTCTATATTTTGTATTAAATGTTCCGAAAAGTGTTGATATGCCGTGAAACAATCAATCATCTTTCAAACCAAATCTCTTTTCTGGTCATTTAATGCAATTCTCGGATAAATCAATGATGACTAGTATGCATGTACCCGAATCGAAGTTCGAAGTTCGACCTTTTGATATCTGATCCATTGACTTGCCTCCATTGTTTGATCGTTATAAATGACGCATCCGGGAATTTATCGAAACGCCCAGTTGCTGTGTCAAGACAGTCTGACACGGCCACAGTTTTTGTTTCATTTTCTTCGCATATAATAACAAAAAGTAAGCTACACGGACCTTCGCATTTAATGATAAAATGCTATTTGAAATTTCACCGAAGCAGACTGACAGACCAATGAACGGCATAAAAGAGCATATATTATATTGTTGCGTGGGAGCAACTTAAAATATTACTAGCAAGGAGACCCGATGTTGCCCTGGATTCAATGATAGTCAACGAATATTTCACACTCGTATAATTGTATTATCATTGAAACCCGTGACATAGTCCCCGTGAGGAAGCTCCACATGCCTCCATGCAGTAACTTTGCCCAACATATGTGTTATTCTACATTGCACTCTAGAGAATCTACTGTTTCTTTTATAAAATTATTTTATATAAACTTCTTTTCAGTAACTAAAAAAGCATTAAGAAATTTACGTTCGGGGTTTGAACCTACAGACCACGTCATTAAAAAAAAAACACGTAACTTTTTAAGCCTTATAAAATTCTTTGCGGTTACTGAAAAAAATTAAGAATTTACGTGTGGAGTTTGTACTTACAAACCACGTTATGCAAAAAGAAACAACAACAACAAAAAACACGCTATCGATTTACCCACAATAGAATTTTCACAGCCCGTTGTTCTACCATTTTGCTAAGCGACGACATGGAAAAAATGGCTTCACCGATGATAGATTAAAATAACCGTTTTGATTATCGGTAATTATCGGGAGTATTCTGAGACAAAACTTTACTAAGATCAATCTCAGACTTCAACACTAAAGTTCTGAAAATTTTAAAGAAAATCTGGTCAAGCGTTTTGGTGTCTATAAGGAACGAACTCTCACACACACACAGACAAAGTTGCATTTATATAATTGTAGAGATTTAAAACATGTATCAGTATATTATTTAGGTGTTTTATGACTGAATTTACAACAGTATTTATAACGTATTGTTAAAATTAGAAAGATAATACCAAATTCAATCATAAGTCAAGTGAGAATTTTGGGGTATGTGTGTGATTGTAACGTCATGGTGTTATGTATAAAATGTTTTAGCTATACGTTTATAAATACGTTTTTTGTATTGGTATTCGTACTAAAATCCCTTTTTCTGTTTATTTAAAAATAAAATACAATTTTGTTATATATGGATCGTGGAATTGTATTCATCTGTAAAAGATCTAGTTAATTTGCATATTCTTTTAAACGTCCATTTTAATTAATTCCTCATTAGTTTTTTTTTCAGTTTTCTCATGTGATGATCATGTTTAGTTAACTATTACGTGTAATTATATTTATCCAGATATTCTACATGATTTATAGTTTCGTAATATTTGTAAAAAAAAATATAAAACTCTTTCTATATATATTTATGTATGCGTATGTATATTTGTTTAAAAAAAATTGCCTACCGAACTCTGCTGTCAGTTTTTGACCTACAGACATGAAACTTATTAAATAGGGTATTTGAACCCTTGTGAAACTTGATATTTGGGTTTTAGCCCGGTGCAAAAGTGTGAAAATTTTTAAAAAAATGGAATTTGCCAGGTGATGGTCGAACGACGGCGTTAGGAATATGTATGCGTAACGTAATAACTATTAGTTCATGTTTGAATTTTTATCTTTTCAGTAAACATGTCGTCATAGCTCAGGCATTAACGTCAAAGAAAAAAGTAAATCGTAAGCTAAACGTTTTGGTTTCGATTCTCGGTGATGTTATTTTTTTTAAAAAAACTTTTTAAATCATTATTATATATTGAGTCCAATGTAATATAACAAAAATACGAAATCTGCATTAATCAAAATATCATATTTAAGCGTATTTTACGACTGGGCAATACCGGAGACCTGCTAGTAATGTTATAAAACTCCTATTAAAAAATATATAACAGTAATTGCAAGTATGTCGACCAAAATATAAAAGAGTCTGGGTGCAACCTGGAGGACCTGCCAAAAGCGTTGTCTGATAGAAATAGTTGAAAGAAAAAAGTCATGAGTTCGAGAAAATTCTCCGCCTGATTGAGTTCAATTTTGCTAATATCGTATCTAAAAAATCGATTAGTATGAAATCGATTCGTATGAAATCATATTGGATTAACTTTATAAGCGAGTTTCCTCTTTGATATAAAATAGATTTTTAAAAATATTGCTTTAAGAAAGCACATTTAATTTCCTCTTCAAGATATCTGCAAAGGAAATTAATTTTTAAACAAATTACTTATGTTAGACAGATGTTTCCAGAATAATATTATCTATTCTTAAATTAAAATATTCGCTGGTAAAATAGATGATTCTGGCTACCGAAATGTTACTATGGAGTAACTTCTCTCTAAAGAAATTGTCAGCCGTGGAAAAGTTTCTAAATTTTTTTGGCAATCTGATCAGCTGTGGTATAAATAAGCCTGACATGTTCACTTAACTTTCATCATGAATGTTCAAACATATTTTATTTATCGCCTCTCAATTAAACCCACATGTGTTTTATCTCTGGCGTTATCTCAAATATCTACCAAAATATTTATAACTGAACTGACGACTGAAACCATTCTTATTTAGATGTGACTACGAGGCAAAGGTGAGCATTTGGAGCATACTATTGAACCACAATATCATAAAAACTGTTGGATATTTGCAACCGAGAGTTGGTGGACAAGTCAGTAATCTTTTGGCATTTATTTATTGTTAGATTTCATAAAACTTATGTATTTTACTAATTACATCATGAATACCTAGTCCCAGATAAACTGCTTATAATTTCTTATAACTTGATATTTTTAATATACAAAGTTATGTCTGCTGGGTTTGAAATATAGGAGCTTAACATATCCAACTTTTATTCCGAACTTGCCTGAGTGCCCGGCGTTTCCCGGGTGTTTGGAAGTGTGTGTTGAGCAAAGAAAAAAGTGGTATTAGGCAGGCAGGCTCGAACCCGTACCGCAAAGGAGGAAAGAACGTGAAAAAACGTGACGTCTTTGCTGTTGCGGCCATTGCCAAATTGGAAGTTGAAATTAAGGCTAGACAATCGAGGATAGGGAATGACTTTCGAAACTATCGGCGAAATAGCGACCCCTCCCTGTAAAAAAGTGGTCAGTTCAGGATGAAAGAATTAATGTTTTTACCGATTTTTTAATATTTGTTGTCCGAGGGATCGAGCTTCAAAATGATATCTATCTTGTGAAAATCCGTCGCCTCGGTCGAAAGTTTTATGCATTCATACATACATACATACATACATACATACATATATACGTACATACATACATACATACGTACATTTAAACAGACAGGTGAGATTTACATTATAGCTAAACCAATTATCATGTATTATTATTGAACTGTATTGCTGACAATAAACTACCATACTTCGATAGGATTAAGTAAAATACAATATGCCTTCAATAATCTTCCAGACTTTTTTGTACATGGATTTAAAATTGTAGAGTCTTGAAAATTTAGTTTGTTATTGCTATAAATCGTATGAGATGACCGACTAGTTTTTATATTCTCAGGTTCAAATTAACAGCTACAGCAGGAATTAGAATACACACTACTAAACACCGATGAAACAAATACTGTCGGATATTATTAGGGAAACATTGTGGGTAGTTCAGGCAGAAACTGAAGTTTATTTGTTCGAAATTAAGATGGATTGTAGAAAGAAATGAGCATTTTATTAACAACCCCATTCATGCGTCATTTTCTTTTAGATTATATTCGGATTATTCATTTCAGCAACCAATTGATGAATATTTTGTAAATATAATATATACTAGCAGACCGCCTGGCGTTGCCCAGTTGTAAAATACGCATATATATCTTATTTACTTTTTTTTACATAGGCGTCACCACTTATCAAGGCCAATAGGCCACTTAAGGATAAGGGTTAAAGAGTGTACAGTAGTAAAAAGGACAATATAGTAATCGATAGCAATGGAAGTTCGGTAAATTTGTTAACTTAAGTGGAACGGCTCATCAGAAACTTGTTCACGTTGGACTTGAAGTCAACCATATTATAGACGGCTGGAAAGCAGGAAAACGGAAGACAATTCCACAGGCGTGCAGTTCTAAGAAAGAAGCTTTGATCATGGAATCTATGTTTAGGTTTAGGCACAGATAAAGAGTGGGGGGAATTATTGATAGTGTTTTGAGTAGACGAGTGTTTTTTGTGAAGGTTTTGCGAGGGGGACCATAGACTGAAGCTCAGTCGAACACTTTCCATGAAAATAACGATAAAGCAGAGACAAACTCGCAACATCTCTTCGGTGAGACAGAGGTTGCAGCGAAGAGAAAAGGATATCTCCTACGAGACTACGAAGTCTATTTTGCACTTTCTCAAGGCAGGACAAGTCCTTCAATTTCAAATCTTTATAGTAATATTTTCTCTCCCTCTTACTCATTTTCTGAAAGTGAAGAACCAGAAAAAGAATATTTGCAACCAAAGAGTTATCCAAAAACGCTTTATAGCCTTATCAAATTTCCCAGATATGTTCTTGGGTTAGTCAGGTGGCATATCTTCTAATCTTGGAGTCAGTCTTGCCAATGCCTTTTTCTTGGATTTGCAGGCTATAGGCTTTCTTATATACAATATTAATATAAGCGATATTCTTATTGATAAGTTAACAGGGCAAAAACTAAAGTGAAAACAACTGCCCAAAAACAAAATGAAATTGTGGAAAATCTGCATCGGACTTGATGGGAGAATCGATAAGGAGATATTGTTTTATAAGGAATTTGTGGAGGGAAATGGGCAGAAAACTATGAAAAAACTAAGGGATTAGAACACCATTTAACTTTTGCAATAGAGACAACATATGAAAGTAAATATCTGACACACAGAGTTCTTCCTAACAGTGGTGCAGGTGATGGATGTTTTGCATGAATTCAATAGTGAAAACACTATCAAATCTATCCTTTATATATATTATTCCTTAATTGGAATTTTTACTTTGAGATGAGCATTTTTATGTTAATTTTATTTTTTATTTCGGACTATTAGTCTCATCTTTATTAGTTGTTGTTTGTTTGTTTTTATTGGTTCACAACGTTTCGGCCAACTTCCTCTGGCCTTCGTCAGGTGGTAACCGCGACGGATAGGAACTTTGAATCTCCTAACTGCATTCTCAGCCATCACTGCCATCCGTAGTTGTCGTCGTCTCACCACATTTTTGACCAATTACCTCTGGCACGCTTTGGGTGGGATTGAAACCGCTATCTTCGGGGCCCGTGGCGCAGTTGATAGAGACGTTGAATCTCTACGGTTCCAGATGAACATTGTCTGAAGATAGCGGTTTCAATCCCACCCAAAGCGTGCCAGAGGTAATTGGTCAAAAATGTGGTGAGACGACGACAACTACGGATGGCAGTGATGGCTGAGAATGCAGTTAGGAGATTCGAAGTTCCTATCCGTCGCGGTTACCACCTGACGAAGGCCAGAGGAAGTTGGCCGAAACGTTGTGAACCAATAAAAACAAACAAACAACAACTAATAAAGATGAGACTAATAGTCCGAAATAAAAAATAAAATTAAAATCTATCCTTGTTGACAACACTAATGCCAACACAAGTTGTGAAGGTGGGATGGCTGCAAATTTAGAAAAGGAAATTTTTTAAAAATCTTCATACAATTGGTTGCTTTTTTGTACCATAATGAACTACCTTTCAGGGCTCTTTTTTAAAAACATGAATGGTCGTTCAAAAGGCCTTACAACATTCAACGGGCCCCTAGGGAAATTATGCTCAAATGATTGTCATGATTTACCCCAAATATCATTTTTCCCCTATTAGCAGTCCTCTGGATTCAATTTTGAAAATTGATGAAATAAATGACCTCAGTTGTGACCAAAGATTACTGTATGAATACACAGTTGGTATTTCTAGAGGTAAGGTTCACTGTAGATATGCTTCGTGGAAAATCGGTCCTTGAAACCAGGCAAGATGGCTAAATTTAGCCACCAAACTCATGTATTTATGGAGTCGTGGTGCATACCCACAAAGACTTACAACAAAACTCCAGAGGTTAATAAATTTTATTGTAAATGTGTATGTCATTTGTTGGTTGGAAATTAAAAAATAATAAATTCCACAATCAGTAATTGCATATTTTTTAATATGGTCCAGAGTATTAAGGAGCAGCCTCATGAAATTCAGCATATCGCATTAAAAAACATACAAGGTAATACATTTCGTTTACTTAACAGTCACATCTGAGGAAGTTGAAGTAAGAGAAGCAGCATTAAAAAGAATTTTGGCCATTAGTTAAGTAGACATGTATTAGTTAAGTAAACATGTATTCATGTATCAATTATTCAATTATTTATTCCAATTTATACAAACATTTGTAAGATTTTATGTAATTTCACTATGATTATTAAAGCAGTACACAGTGATTTTTTTTCAATTAATTTTTATATTCTTTCAGGAGTGGGGAGTCAACCAAGAAACGATTAAAAAGAATACCAGATATTAATTTTAATGCGACTCATTGGACACGTTTAATAGATTTGACATTATGTGGTATTTTTGAACCACCAATGACGGAAAATTTTTCAGATTCTGAACTTCGAGAATCATTATTCAATGAGAACAAGCTTAACTTGCCAAAATTTTGTTCACATTCTCAGGGCGTTGAAACGGGCAGTGAAGTTTACAACGGAAGCATCACAAACTGTATATGGTTTTGAATCAAAACATCGATATATCACAGCCAAAGTTTTAAGTCAGAAATTGAGACCGTCATTTTTGTATAAGGGCTATTATATGGAGCAATTTGACTCTATATATTAAGCTCTATCAAAAGAATGTTTCGTCTTTTCCTTATTTGTTTGTTTGTCATATTTTCACTTATAACAGGAAAAAAATCAATTTTAAGATATTGAAATATTACTGCTTAATTCATGACATGAAAAGACAGTTTGCTAATGAAACTCTATGATAAATGGAGAACTTGTTAATCATCTCAATAAAAGTAACTTTTTCAGTTACATGTAATTTGGTTTCCGCTCTGAGAGATCAACAACTGATGTGCTAATTGTGGTATAACACAGAATCAGTAAATTTATTGACGAAGGTTTCATTTTAAGAGCGGTAGCACTTAGCATATCTAAGGCATTTGATAGGGTCTGACAAAGGTTTACTTCATACAATCTCCAGCTATGGAATAGCTGGAAATGTCCTCTCAAGCATTAACTCCTTTCGCTCTGATAGGTCTATTAAAGTGGTCGTTAACGGCCAGAAATACGTAGGTCACAGTATTAGTGCTGGCATGCCCCAAGGATCCACTCTGGGCCCAACTCTCTTCCTTATCTTTATCAAAAACCTCACAAACTATATTCTTCTATCATTTGTCGACATCTATGCAGACAATACTACCATCTATGGCAACACTACAAAAGCGGGCAATGATCAGTTTTCTGATTCTCTCTCCTCTGACCTTAAATGTGTGCTGCAATGGGGGATAAGGAATGGCTGGTCAGCTTTAATACATACAAAATCAAACTGCTATCTGTTCACCACTAACGCTTATATCCCCAGTTTACCTCAATTGAAATGGACATGCCTTGCCTTGATGAAGCACCCTGTTTTGACAAACTTCTGAGACTCGTTTTTACCCTTAATCTGAAATGAAATACCTAGATCAGATCGCCAACCACTCCAGGAGGTATCTCACTCCCGTCGCGATCCTCTACCTGTACAAACCAATTTCGTTCTAAGAAGCAGTACTCCTGCCACATCTGGGGTGGAGATCCAAAAAATACAATTTCATGTCTTGACAGAGTGCAGAACAACTACTTAATGCTTAATCCTTATCCAAGCGTTGCCACAGATACTTGATAAGTGGTGGTCCTCAAAGTAAAAAAAATTAAAATGAAAAGGCAGGGTGCAGATTTTCAATTCGAAGATTATTCATGATTTGTTATAATAATATTATGTTTATAAAATAAAAAGACATCCTCTGATTTGAAATGCTGAAATTTGTTGGTATTCACACGAATATTCAAGACAAACCTTGTAAAAACGAACAATTTTCAGTATATTTTTGTTTATGACTTTGATACAAAACGCTTAAAAAAACGCCCAAGCATTTGATCTAATTTTTTGCATGCGTGATAAATAAGTCCAGTCGCAACTTTCGGTAAGTGCCATCTTTTAATATTCTGAGAAAAGTGAAAACTCGACCTACTCTTATATATATGTATATATATATATATATATATATATATATATATATATATAGAGAGAGAGAGAGAGAGAGAGAGAGAGAGACAACATCTGAGAGAGTGAAAGAGGTTGAGAGACAAAACTATAGTATTTGTACAAGTGTCTAAGAATTAGTACCTAAATTGAGAGAAAACAACCTTTTACTAACTTGTCTCTTTATTTCTCGCCCTTATTTTATCTGTGTTAAATTATGCATTTACTGTCGGTCATTGTTGTTATTTTGTCTACTTTATTCGTCCACATCACGCATTTTCTTTCTTCTATTTCATTATTTCATTAAACGTTGTCTTTAAGTACTTCTTTCTTCTCTCGAATCTCATTTCCTACATCTTTGACATCATCTCTGATTTTTCTTTGTTACAATTTCTTCTTGTAAGAGATTTCAAAACGAAATAAAAAAAATATCCTGCGTAACCGTGATTTTCCCCTTTTAATTGCTTTCATAAAAAAGATTAAGCGATAGAGACGAATGTCTTCTCTGTAATTCACTCATCGACTTAAATCAGACGTGATTTAGTTTAGCTTTCTTAAAAGACAGTTTTGTATCTTCTGAAGCAGAAAATAATTCTTCTCCTTCTTCTCTTTGCTCACAAAACAAAATGGCGAGGTCTCTTAAAATAGGACCGATTGCGTCTGCAATGGCGCGCGATAAAACTCATTCTGATTGGCTGGTGGACGCTACACAGTAATCACTTCAATTTCATAATATGATCCCTCCTACTCTCTATCTTTCTTGTTTCGTTGTCCTCTCTCTTCTCGTTATTCATATATTCTAATTCTTGATTCTATTGAAATATTTATATTTACATATACTAAGCTCATTAAATGATTACAGACAGTAGACATTACGAAATAGTTGGTCCTTTATCCGTTTTCTCTCTTGTCTCTGTTTGATCTTTCTATCTTTAATCTCTTTGATACCGACGCACGCAATTATACTTTCACATACGCACACACACACACACACACATTCACACACACACGCACATACACACACACTCACACCACACACACACACACTCACACACACATACACACATACACACACACTCACACACACTCACACACACACTCACACACACACTCACACACACATACACACACACACACACACACACATATATATATATATATATATATATATATATATATATATATATATTGAGTATAAAGATAATTAATTATAAATTATGAACCAGTTTCAAACGGAAAAACAAAGTCAAATTTGACTTTGTTTTTCCTTTCGAAACTGATTCATAATTTGCAATTATCACTCTAGGATAAATATACTTATTGAGCTAATTATATATCCACAGTACTATCAGCACTGGTATTTTAAAGTATTAATACATTAAAATAAACTTTGCTCTTTAGATTCCAGGTCTAATTCTCTCTAGAAAAACTGAGACACACACACACACACACACACACACACACACACGCACACACACACATATATATATATATATATATATATATATATATATATATATATATATATATATATATACATATGAGCAAACAGTTAATAAAATATGTTAAAAAACACTTTGAAATGAGTTAAAAACATACTTAATCTGAAAAGGAAACACTAGATAAATGGATAGTCCTTAATCCGCAGAGTTTCGAAGAAATACTTTCCTTCTCATCAGAGGGTAGGAATTAGCAAAATGCGGGATCGGATTTTGCATACAAAAGTATTTGATGAAACAACAAGTAAGTCACAGATCCTACTTGAAAAAAAAGTAAAGCAGAGGGAATATTGTGAAGAAAAAGGTGATTACACATGAATGGATAGTCTGGTGGAAGATAAATAATCTAGTGACGGTAAAATCCAAATGTATAACTTCAAGAAAGTTAAAAGAATTTCCATTTGTACAAGTAAAATCCAAGGAAATCCTGTAATTGGAAGAAGATGGTCCATAATAATCCAAAGGCAGAAATTCATGGAATAATTCACAAAAATGTGTACAAGGAAAAAAGGAAATATTCCAATAATATTAATAAAAGAAAAATAAGATATGCTTTTCATTCTACTGCCGAGATATATATATATATATATATATAAATAAGAAAGATCAGGGAAGAAAAAGCGGAGAGAGAAAAAAAGGAGAGAGAAAAAATGATGTTAAGTTGTTTAGTTGTAAGAAAATAGCGACAGTATAGTTGTAATAAAGAATAGTTGCAAAACACCCCCACTCTTTACATGTTAAATAATAATTTCGAAATAATAACGTTAATATTTCAGTGCGCAGGTCAAAATCGGCAAAAGAAGCGATTTGTGTTTATTTGTTTACGTTGTTATGAGTTAATGTTTATGTGTGCATGCGCAACCGGATGTCGTAAACCGGAAAGTGGGTTACATCACTCGTTACAAGGTCATTTGAGTTTTATAATTATACAGATATATTGTTATTAGGAACCTTTTGTTTGGTTAATCGGTGCGAGCTATGGTGTATTTATTAAATATTGGTGAAGGAAATCGACGTGTGTGTATTGTTACGAACCGGCTACAACAGATCACACAAGAAAAAAGTATATCGGCTGACCCGAACTATTTTTATTTATCTCCAATTCCTACCGAGTTACAGCGAATATATTAATAAACCGGATACACTGAAGAAACAACAGTAACGCAGGAGATTGGCGGAAAATAAAAGTTGATCTGTCGCGCTTAAGTTTTTATTACTAAATGCACAAATTTAATTGTCGCATTGAAATTATCAGTTATCGGTTATTATCTATTTAAATGAAATGATTTTAAATTCTCTTAATAAACTATTAAATGATATTTTACACAGAAAAATATCCGCCTATTAATTGATGCATTTTTAAAAGGTTGGCATAATTTTATCAACAGTGGTGTTTACTAAACTTTTTATATTTGCTGAAAATAACACACAACAGCTGACAATAATAATATCGTATAAGATTTTCGACTTAATCGAGAAATCGCCGCGTAAATGGGAAAGAAGAAAAAACACAACTCGAGAAAAAAAGCGGGAATCGCACTCAGGGCGCCAATATTGATTTATATGCGATAATGTTGGCTTGGGTTTTGTATTTTTATTTGTTTTTGTTTTTGTTTTTTTTATTTGTGGTGCATTCTGAATCCGTTTTTTCTACCTTATTTTATTTGTTTTGTTTTTTTTATTATTCTTGAATAAGTCGTTTTCCTATGCATCGCGGCATTTTTCGTTTATCCAGTGATGGGGGATGGCAAGATGAAGAAGACGGATGAGATTTGATGTTTAGTAAATAGAAAACATCAGATGAAAAAAGAAGGCACATAGATGGACAGAAATAAACGGATGGGTGGATAGGAAAAGTTGCGGAGGGTTAGGGTTATGGTTAGGGTTAGGGAAAAAAGCAAGAAGTAGAAGACGTTTAAAAGAAGGAAAGAAAGGAAGAAAGGTTGGATAGAGGAGAGAATAAAACGCAACAATATATGAAGAAAGAGAAGAAGCTAAGTTGGAAGGAATGTGGAAGGAGGTTAAGGAAGAGAGAAAGTGAAGAAGAAAGAGACAACGAAACAAAGAAGGAAACTAGGAAAGACGAAAGGACGAAAATAAAGAAGATGAAGGAAAATATAAAGGAAAAAGAGAAGCAAGAAGAAGGGAAGGAAAAGTGGACGAAAGAAAAGTGATGAAAAGAAAAGGAAGAAAACTAATTTTTTTTTGATTCTTTGTTTCGTTTTTCGCTGTATCAAATCTTATCGGATTATTCAATGCCTTGTCCAGACATTTTTGTAAATGATATTATACTTCAAGTTTTGATATCTTAAAAGATTTATTCATAGTTTACGTTTTGTTGTTTTGATTTATGGCTTCACGTTCAACTATTTATTCATAGCGTTTAGTTTGGTTGTTTTGTAAAAGAAAATTATTTTTTGTTTGTTTCTGTGGGGGGGTTGCAGAACATGATTAAGTCTTGCAATTTTTGGTGCATTTTAGGACAAAAAACAGTCTAAACAGCTTACATTTACCATTTCTCTTAACTTTGTCACGTGCTCAGCTCGCCTGAGAAATAGGCTCTGATTGGGCAAGCCATGTTGAATACGTGAACCAATCAACACTCAGCTTATAAATCAAAAATCTAAATCAGTAAATTGGAGTATCGTTTCTACCTGCAATAGTGTGTGTTACAAATAAGTCGCATGAACAAAGTGACTATCAGAAAGAAATGATTTTTATCATTTAATAAAAAAAAAATTATGACATGTTTTCTAAATGTTCAAATTTTCCTTACGAAATAATGTTTTCAAATATGTAACCAATTTATAACACATGACAGAAAAGAAGGCAAAGAAACAAATTAAAGACAGACGGGCAGGATGAAACCATACCGAATAGAGAGAATGTGTGCGTCGAGGGTTAATAATTGAGAGAGAGACGAAAAATAAATAAACGAAAAAAGTAAAAAAAAAAAAAAAAAAAAAAAAAAAAAAGAATAAACTAATAAATAAATAATAAACAATAATTCAAAGAAATGGCTTTAAGCAACGAACTTGTTTCCCCTAAAATAAAAACATTTGTTTTAAAAAGTCAAGCAAAAAAGGCGTGAATTTTCGTTGCCAATTATAAAAACTGTTGCATTGGACGAAGCTAAAATGTGTTGTGCCACCATAACAATAGATGAAGACAATAGAATCTCGATTGAATTTACAGATGTCGTTTCTGATCCGTTTCTATAGGAAAGATTAGATATAACAGACACATTAAAAAATCTTGATATACTTAGTATATAAAGTAAAGTCAGTCTGTTTATCGTTTAGTATTTCCTCGCTACGTTTTTTACCAACTCCTCCCTACGTTTATTGAGCTTTTTTTGTTGATAGATTCTAATTTTAAGAGAAAATATTATCTTTGCAACTTTCCTTGGCCTTTAGGTCAAGATCACAGAGTAGTATCTGTTTTGATTCTGCATTTTACCTTTTCTGTCCTCGGTCCGGGAAGAAGAAATCCTTCATGAGTGAAATAATTTTTTAGTTTTGTTCCTAATCAGAATGCCAATTTTGGGGCGCTGAATTTCCCCTCGCATTAAAAATTAACCTTGTGTCTAACTCGTTTGGAGGCAAGTAAATATATATATATATATATATATATATATATATGTGTGTGTGTGTGTGTGTGTGTGTGTGTGTGTGTGTGTGTGTGTGTGTGTGTATAACCCCGCAAATAGCAAACTCATGAATATTAAATGCAGTTCTAAAACGTCTATGTATGATGTTATATACGGTACTAAATGTTTCTTTAACATTTTCTAGAAACACTCTTACTCATTAATACAGTAATAATGTATTAATATTGCATGTATTTCACTAATGTAGTTTTGATAATGTAAACACATTTTCATTTCGTACTGCGACAATAGTTTAATCGAAAAGAATCTTAATTAAAGGAGGACAGTAACACCGCATATCATAGTTACCCAAACTGCATAACTGTACCATAACCTCATTTTCTAAGCGTACAACATATGTTTAGAATTAACAGAAAGTAAAACAAATTCAAATACAAACGTAAATAAATACAGCACGTGCAGTTCATATAATAATAACACAGTATAATTAAGTAATAAAACGCAATTATAAACGTTAATACGAAGTCATAAAAAGAAGTCACTGTACATACAGTTCATGCATTAAACAAAATACGTTCTGTATCACAATACTAATTGAAAAACACGATGCGATAGAATGAAGAGCCTAAGCCGTAAATATGTGGGACCGTAAATGGGCAAGAAGTAACAGGTAAAGTCATTCTCTGTATCGTTTCATTGTCGTCGATAGCTTTAATCCTACAAATCAATGACGTCCGAAGTGTTGTTACTTAATATAATGATGTATAAAATAAAGACATATATATTTGATAATACGCGAAGGCATTTCCTGTTCGTGCGTACGTTATCACCTTTAACGCACATTAAATAAAAGACACATAGTTACTATCTCCTTAGTTTATGGTGTAATATTATGCTTACCAGGTGGATTTTGCGAAACTGTTGCAAGAAAACAGGTACGTGAAAGTAGACGCAGGAGTTATCACTCTCCTTGGTTCTCTCTGCGGAATTGAGCAGATGTGTTTCAAATATCAACTTCCTTCCGTCTCTGCGGGCTAAACAGTGGGTTTGCTTTGCTTTGGTTTGGTTTTTATAGTATATCAACCTTTTTTTTTTCTTTTTAGCGCCGAATTTCGTAATTTGGATTATTTTTCATTATGTGTGTTAGGTATTTTTCCTAATTCAGTAAATAAAGTCAATTTTTTGGATCATTTATTAATGTGTGTATGCTTTTTTTTCTTTTGTTAGGGTCAACTTTGATTAAATTAAAATGATATTAATTATGACTCGATAGAATTCCTAAGTAATTCGCAGCTGTATTTTGAATGTGACCCGCAGTGATGGTCTAAACATTTAACCCCAGAAGAGAATAATTTACAACTGAATTTCATCAAACACTTTATCTACCACACAATGTTCGATAGAAAGATCCCCAGTTCAACAAGATACACGTGAAGAAGATAATAATACTCATGATGAGTACAATAGTCCGAAAAATCCAAATAATCAAATAATCAATCCACACCTCAAATTTAGAAAAGCAATAAAACTAAAATTCATTAAAATAAAAAAAACTACGATTGTAATTTGTAAATTAATGATCCGATGATACTGAAAGTTTACATGATCCATTTGAAGGTTAGTACTTTTTTAGAATCATGAGCATTTTTTTTTTGTGGCGCTATCTATATGATTCGGAACTTTGATCAATCGTGTTTGTATGAAACATGGCGGCATTGTTGTGTAATAGCCTTTGGGGAACAGGGGTGGCTAGAATAAAAATGAAAATAAGAATAAAAAGTAGTACGATGATGATGATGATGATGATGATGATGATGATGATGATGATGATGATGACGACGACGACGACGACGGTTATGATCTCCTATTATAATCATCATCAAGTAGTGTCCTCCCTCGAGGCATTCATGAATTCAATGTTGCTCATCACTTTTTCTGTAGACCAGGTACTTTGACTGTCAACGTCTGTTCCTTGCTCTCGTTTTTTGCTTCTTCTATCCACGATCTTTCCCGTCAAACTAATGATAATCTACAGTTTATTTATATAAAAAAATGAAATATGAAATGTTGATATTATTGAATTTAGATTATCTTTGACTTTACTTATCAGGTTATTTAATTTGATTTAATTTAGTTCAGTTTAATAAAGAATATGAGTAGCGGGACAGCACTACTGTCAAAAGAAAAGAATGGTGCCTCCTTCCCTCCGTTGTTCTGCTGAGTATCCTTGGGCATGATTGAGAACCCACTTTACTCTCCCCATATCCTATTATATGACCTTGAAAAACGCTGGCATTATGAATTCAAATGTGGACGATAATCTGTGAAAACAATTCTACGGCCTGCTCGCTGTTTACTGTTGAGACACTTACCAGTCAATTTTGCTATTTTGGAATATCAACACGTGACGATTCGGCAAATAGGCAGGATTCGTACGGAATATGTGGAAACTATCATTCATGGTGATTTGTATATGCTGAATGTGTCTGCCAGATTGAATCCCATTTATTGCAGTGGAAGAACTTTGACTTAACACCTTCAAAGATGCGGCCCTCTGCTGACAAGGTCATGCCCACAGTCTTCTGGAACCAGGATGGAGTAGTGATAACAGACCTCCTTGTAAATGGTACCACAATTATAAGAGCCTATTATACTTCACTTTTATGGCGAATCGGTCCCATCAACTGGAAAGAGGCGTGAGGGCTCGAAAATTCGCAAAATGAACACTTACCTTATGCGTATAACTTCCAGGATTTATGTTTGAAAAAACTTTGGCAAGTTTAGCTTTAATCCTTCTGCTATGTTAAGTGTCCTTTTTTAGTTCCCTTCAACATTGGCAAGACGAGGGATGCTGATATCGATCCTTTTTGCAGTGAGCTGAAATGTTCAAGTGTATCCTTGCCAGGGTTATTGGAGCATCATTGAGAAATGTCTCCTAACGAGGGAGAAATAACAATCCACGTTTCCTTATCGAATAAAAAAGTAAACATTCCTTATAAAATAAGGAAAGTAGTGTGATCTAACCATGGAGAATCATGATTTAATAAAGTTGAAAGTGCAATAAAGTTCAAATAGGTTTCCAAAGTGGAAAGTTCATTCAAACTTGCATTCTAGGGATTGAATTCTTTGATACATTTTTGCATCTGAATTAGGCGGAAAAAAAAACATTTCCTAATAAGCAAATGCGATCCAAATGCGATCCATAAAATTTTCGCGCCAAACTCAAACGTGTTGAATTTTAAAATTCAACACGTTTGAGTTTGGCGCGAAAATTTTACGGGAACTGATATTTCACCTACTTTGAGTTTGGCGCGAAAAACAATGTCTCCAAAAAAATGTAACCCACGAGATTTGTCCAAAAATTAAGTCTAACCATCATGCACTTGATGAGGTACAATTTACGTTGACACGCCGGTTCTCGCCAAATCACCGAAGTTAAGCCACGTTGAGCCTGGCCATTACCAGATAGGTAACCCATTTGGGAAGGCTAGGCGCTGTATGTAGCTTCTGAGAAGCTTGGGCGTAGGCCCAGCACTCTCGCCCCGAAAACAAAACACCTCACTACAGAAGAATATACAACTTTGTAGATGGCCTATATCCCCCCCCCCGGGAACTCAAGGCTATGGATGGATCATGCAATTGTAAGTGTTCAAATGCAAATTCTCAACACATGCCTCTCAAAACGAGCAAAAAAGTAATAAACATTCATTACTTTTCTTATTTTAAACCTTGTGCAAGATGCTTCTCTTCATTTGCCAATTTACAAGTCAAGTTTAACTCTTACGATTCTCTTTACAATTTGCCTTAATACTTCAATTTAGTGTTGCCAAGAATACTACATATTTCAAGAATATTAGCGGATTTTCTTTACTTAAATAATATACCCCATTTGTAACAATAAATAATTAATTGTTTCATTAAGATTTAGCTTAAGAAAACCAAGTAATTAATTTTTACAATTTTATAATTAGTTATGAATGACCAACTATATTTTAGTTCTTTAATCTCTAGGTATATCTTTATTTTTCTTTATAAGAGAAGATTAATACGGGTGCTTTACATATCAGGATTAGCAGGGAAGGTATCCTGAGCCTTACCATCTGGACAAAACCAATCTCGACAGGAATCCTCCTTAGAGACTCCTACACATTTAAAGTGGAACCATCTGTTGCATTCTTCACAACATATCATAGAGGCAGATACGACATTTTTAACAGAACAAGTAGGACAGAAATAAGTGCCCCCTCTCTTCATCGAATTCAGTACTTTACGTAATCTCTAAAAGAAACTTTTTTAACTTCCATGGAATACAAATGTCAGTACTTGTGCATTTTTGGTACGTGCTGAAATAATAACGTTATTATTTTGAAAGCCATTTTTAACATGGGGAGGTGGTAGGGTGTTTTGTAACTATTCTGTGCTTCCACCTAATATTTTAATAAAATTTATATCGTAAAACTTGAATTTAACTTGTGCATTTTTGGTACGTGCTGAAATAATAACGTTATTATTTTGAAAGCCATTTTTAACATGGGGAGGGGGTAGGGTGTTTTGTAACTATTCTGTGCTTCCACCTAATATTTTAATAAAAATTATATCGTAAAACTTGAATTTAACTTGTACATTTTTGGTACGTGCTGAAATAATAACGTTATTATTTTGAAAGTCATCCTTATCCTGACAGGCCAAAGTAAATACGTTTACACACTATATCCAGGCAAATCAATGAAATTCTATTTAAAAATTTATCCCTAAAATGCATTTGTTATTTTAAGAGCTTTGGGGAACTTCAAGTTACCAAAACTTTCAGTCAAACCAAAAAATTCATTATTGACAGACCTTGTTTGGTTTGCTGAATTTCAATTCTATGCAGTTATAGCAAGGCCACCACTTCAGGTTTCTTCAGGAGAGAAGGGTATTTTGTAAATATACTCTGCTTCCAACTTAAAATTTCATAATAAAAAAGATATCGTGAAACTTGAATTTAACCTGAAAAAGCTATTTAAAAATAGTGCGGTAAGAAAAATGCATAAGCCCCCAAATGTCTTCGGGGATAGATTTGTTCATAAGAATCTCTTATATAAACCTGGAACGAATTCGTTCACCATCCAAGTGAATAAAATGAGGAACTTTACCAAAGCTTTAGAATGACCTGGTCCGGTTCGATGATTTCAATGGAATGAAAGAAAGTGGATATTAGAAGGGATACAACGCCGGGCAATTACATACGGCCTATGGATAATGAAGATCATGATGAAGACGACGAGGAAGAAAAAGAGTTCGCTAGAGATACAGTAGTGAAAAGTTTCATAAAATTAACGGATATAAAGGAGAAAAGATGAGCGAAAAAAAAAGGACAGGAAGTGGGAGACAAAAGAAGCAACGAAAGCACGAAAAGAGAAAGGAATTACTGATGTTTATGACGGTTGAATATGTGAAACAGATTTGGATTAACGAAACTGGTAAGACAATGGATGACGGATTTTTTTCAGACGGCGGCAAAGTAAATTAGTTAATAAGGTTATAAGAAACTCACTCTACTTAATAAGAGCGATGACTGCTGTGTACACATTCATTGACTGTTAAATTGATTAGCTAAGTGATTAAGGTGACACATGCGACAAGTGGTTTCTCTTTCGGAAGAATATCTTCGAATCATGTATTCTATTTTTTGGCCGGATCTATGACATGGATAAACTGTTTAGGTAAAGATATCTCTGAAGCTAACAGACGGTCAACAAAAACGAATCGTAAGAGATAACTTATTACTATAACTAAATGTTAATGATTATGATATATATATATATATATATATATATATATATATATATACTATGTTAAATATATATCAAGAGTGATAACTAATAAATTTAACGAAGTTATTAACAGTGCTTTATAAAAGAAGAGCATAATATATTTTTAATAACCAAATTTACGTGGTCGCCATATTAGACATGTTAATCTTTTTGACGAACGGTTAGTTAAAACCAGTTCTCGCCAGAGGATTTATTGGAAATTGACTTTGATACGTGATTATGCTATCAGAAGAGAAGTAAATAAGCCGTAACGGCCCCTGATTAGCTAGTTGGATCATTTGCTACCCACACCCTAGATATATAAGGGATTTGGGTCACTTGAGAGCTACTAAGCAGTGGAATTGGGCGAATCAAGCTGACAGCGAGCTGAACATAAAAAAACTTCTGACCGCGTCTAAATCACGCTGACTCGGGACTCAAGACAATTGATTTCGACTGCCTATACATTTGTCGTTGTACGTTGGAATCTATTGGAACTTTGTAGTCATATTGTTTCTGTTAATAGATTTTTTATAAACAAAAGAAAACCAACGACTGGATTTTTTTTTCTTCTTTTTACTTCTGCAAATGAATTTCCATTGCTACCAGACGAGACAATCAACTTGAGTTATTTTTCAGGAACCATCTATCAGGAGAGGAGTTCTTACCTCGACACCGGAGAGAGGACTGTGGTCCGCAGTTCAACAACAACAAACACAACGTGACGTGGGTCGCACCTGTCTCCCTGGATCATCGGCCATTTCTTGTTGAAACAGAATAACCAGAATCCCTCGTCCAACTCTGTCCCCGTGTAGACGATCAAGGCCAAATTGCTCTGTTGTGAGAATTGTTCTCGGTGACCGGAATAATTATTAAACTTTTGGGGACGTTCAGTGATCGGAAGGCGCAAAACGAACTCATATACCGGCGTATCTACCTAAGTGTGGCGAGTCTGGTGTGTCTGGTTTATTAACGATAACTTAGGACTTTTCATATCTTAAAGAAACTAATCTAATGGGGTTAAATCGCATGAAAGAGGTGGCCACTTGACAGGTCCATTTAGTGAAAATATTCGTTTATTAAATGTTTCTGTGAGTAAATTGATTATATCGCGCACAATTTACAAACGCTGCTTGCGTGGCATTCTCCTCATGATAAATTACCAAACCAAGCTGAACTCCAAATAACTGGTACTTTACAAATTTGCAATTAATACAATTTGAGTTGTCAATTTAAAGTTAAACGCGCAATATATATATATACATGCTTAATAGTTTGGAAACTGTTTTTATAGGAGTCGAATGCAAGATCATATCTTTTACTGATGAGACAATCAGTAAAGTGTCCCTGTTGAAATTTCATCGAGGCATTTAAAGTGTAACAAGTTGCTCTATCCTTTGAACTCGGTTGTACACCCCCACAACTCATCGTTTATCCAAAGTTTCATAACGATTACAAGGCTTGACCTTCGGGACAAGATGAAAGTGTAGTATCTGTTCTTCAGATGCTGCACTTCTATTTCTTGTTCTCTTTCGGTGGAGAAGAAATCCTTCACGACTGAGACAATTTTTATTTTTGTACCTTTTCTCCACGTTAAAAAACGACCCTGGTATCTAACTCTGTCCCGTGGGGAGGCATAGTAAATAGGTACAAGATTGTGCTCAGTATAGATGGATGCAAAGGTTCACATTTGAACGCACGGCGAGCAAACTGTCGAGCATTTATGATTAAGATAGCATTTATGTACAATGTTCACTCAAATGACCTTTCGATATATTTGATAATGCAGGTGCACAGTACACGCAGCCCAAATATCCAACACTCGTTTTCTATTTCTCGTCCGCATTGACAAAACAGAAGCAGATTGATCCACTCTTACATTTTCCCGCTTTAAAAATCTACACTCGCTGAACCATTACTGAAAACAAAAAACATCCTCATTAATGAGCCGGAAGTTGTCGAACGAAAACCGTTTATTCGCAATAACATCGCAAAAAAACGAAATCACTAAAATCTTCATCATCTTTTATTCCCCCCCCCCATATTCATTTTAAATAGCGTCCACGAATGCTTAGAAGATGTTTCGGCTGTCGATCTAACTTTCACTCCTCAGTTAGTAAAAAGTTTTTCATGAAATATATAGATTGTCATTTTTACATGAGGTACGAGCTGCCTTCAATAAGTTTCCAGACTTTTTTCGTCTGAGATTTTTTAGTGGTAGTAAACACATGAAATTTTAGTTCCATTTGAAGTAATCTCCTCCGGCTGCAATGTACTTGTTATACCGTACCAACAATGTTTGGAAGGACCCATGAAATTTGTCTTGTGTGAGTATATAAATGACCCTCGTCACAGCACTTTATCTCCTCAATTGTCTCATAACGACAACCTCTAAGGGTTCCCTTGAACTAAGGGAATGACCAAAAGTAAGAGGGCGCGACATCTGGACTATATGGAGCGTGGAACATTCCTTATATCCATCTTGGTCAAATAATCTGTTACAAGGAGGGGGTACCTTTGGGTCAAACTACGCAGAAATCTTTTGCATCTTACGTTCTTCACGAATAATTGTGTGTAGAATTCCAACACTTACATATAGACACATGATGGTCCTTATCCATGGAATTTTGAATTACTGTGTTCTGAAACGTTGTTTTTTATAGACTTTAAATTGGACAATAACTTTCTCGTTTGAATATCGTATTCAATTTTTTTTATCCACGCCTTAGTTTTGACAATATTTCCATAGGTTTTTACACACTTACGTTTTAATCGCATTGTCAGTGTAAAACGCACTGAGTGAATTTGCCGATTTTATTTGGTAGCAAACCAGTAATATTAGTATAACATCTAAAGATTACCTGACGTCGACAGTAACAGCTGTCGTTTATCTCGTTGACATATAGTAGTTGACTCATTGTATAGCGACGTCATTAGAAGTAATGCTGTTGCAGACACTGAGATGTTGTTTTTGTTTCTACCTTCTTCTTTCGCAATTAAAAGGAATAATAACTGCTTTCATAAACTGCTCTTGTTCTAATGCCGCCATCTCTAACTTAAATTCTAATTGACAAAAATTCCATTTTCCTGTCTATCTAACTTTACGTGGAATTTTCATTTTTTTTTCTTGTTAATCCTAATGTAACGTTACAGAGGATTTACACATGTTTAACACGTAGACATCGTCGCAAAAAAAAAAAAAAAAAAAACAAGACAAGAAATACCTCGATCGCTTTTTTCCATTGAAAAGATACATTTATTTTCAGGTACTTTTCAGGACAACGCCTTGTTTATTGTAAGCCCATGTGTGTAACCTGTCTATCTTTGCCCTCTCGGTTTGTGCAAACGTTCTTCTTTTTATAATATTTTTCTTCGTCCTTGCCGTGACGTCACCTTGCATACAACGCGATCATTTGCCCACAATTGTCATACGTGCGTCCGAGCTCCGTCACACTAATATCTAATCTTTTCACAATTTTGGAATAGCCACATGAATGTGAAAACTTTTCTTTGGTCTATCACTCTTTAGTCTGAAATACTGTTTTGATTGGTCTGCCATGGTGTAACGTAGTAAGGAAACCAACACGTTGTAAACTCAGTCGCAAAGGAGACAAATAATAGAAAGACAAAATGAACTTTAAATCATTTTTTTCTTTGTAATAACAGCATTTATTTCCTCATTGTTACGGTCGTGACGTCATCCACGTGATCGTCTTCTCTCGTGTGATCTCGAACGTTCTTTCGTTTCGTGCTCCTCGTCTCTCTTTCTGATTGTCCGCTTTCCCTTTTTATAGTGCTTTTTTTTCTTTACTAGGTGACATCATTTCGCATGTATACCCGTCCGCACTATGTCACAATAGTTCGGTTTGAAATTATATTTTTGTTAGCCGGTCATGTTCAAATTTTAAATAGTGTATTCGTCGGTTTGTCACGATTGAATTTTAAATAGCGTTTGTCTCTGACGCTACCATCTCGAATAGTATTTGCCTTGATTTATAACTCTTAATTTTTAAATAACATTTTTGTTCGTCTGTGAGGCTTAAATCAGATACGCAATTTCCATCTCTCATCGCGCTGATGATACAGCTATGAACACCGTGATACATGGGTTCTCGTAAGATCGGTGAAATTAAACAAAGTTGAGTTTAGTCAGTACTAAGACAATCGTAAATATACCGTCTCCAAAGACTTAGTAGCTTAGTGAGGGATGCATTTTTTTCTTCCCTGCAACCTCTCTCCCAGAGAAGAATCGTTGCGAGCCTGTCTTTGTTTTATCGTTATTTCCATGGCAATCTCTGCCCCCTTCGCCAATCCCTCACGAAAAACACCTGTCTAGCTGAGACTACTGTCAATAATTTTCCCCACTCTTTATCTGTGCCTAAATCAAAGCGTAGATTCCATGAACAAAGCTTCTTTCTTAGAAGTACACACATGTGGAACTCTCTTCCGTTTGCCTGTTTCCCACCTGACTACAACTTGGATGTCTTCAAGTCCAACATAAAGATTTCTTGATAAACCGCCCCCTTAAGTGAGATACTTTATCAAATCTCCATTACTAACGAATACTACGATATTATCCGATTGATTACTGTACACGCAATAACCATTATCCCCGAGTGGCTTCTAGGCCTTGATACGTAGTGACTACCATGTAAAAAAACAAAAGAAAACTTAACAATTTTATCGGATATATATATATATATATGTGTGTGTGTGTGTGTGTGTGTGTGTGTGTGTGTGTGTGTGTGTGTGTGTGTGTGTGTGTGTGTGTAGATGATACATGATGTTTAGAAAGATGAAAGATTCGCGAAGAATTGAAGATGCGGAAGATGTGCGCAAAGTTTGTCCTAAGGGTGTTCAGAGAAGATCACAGACTAATTGACCAAAATGCGAATTAGGGCAGACCCCCCCCCTATAGTCCAAACCTTGCTCCCTATGATTTCTGGTCATAAACTAAGCTCAAGACAAACCTTAGAGGCTGTTGTTATGAGAAAATTGAGAAGATGAAAGAGGCTGTAACGACGATCATTGATGCGCTTACACATCCATGAGGCCTTTCAGTAAGTGCATTGGAAAGGTGCAGTAAGTGCATTGAAGGTGAAGGAGATTAATTCAAAGGGGACTAGCGTTTCATATGTGTACTATCAATAAGAGTGTCCGTACGAAAAAGTCTGGAAACTTATTTAAAGTCCATCGTAATCGTATGTACAGACCCCACACTGACATCAAACTGTGCACTTATTGTCTCTATAGACACACGACGGTCCTTATCCATGAAATTCTTTATTTGGCCAATCAATTCTGACTTTCTTATACCGTCCACACCTCTTATCATCCGTCGTAAGCTCGCTGCCTTCCTTGAATCTCTTATGCCCCTCAAAAACTAATGCTCCATTACTGCAAGATGGCCCAAAAGCATGCTGAAGTATTTCTGTGACATTTTTCCAAGTTTAGAACAGAATTTTATCACATATCGTTCTTCTAAAGTGTCCTCACGTCCAGATTTAGAAATTCGCCATCTATGAAAGTCAGGCTTTAGTAGGACGTACTTCAATTCTTCCTGTGGTTGTTCATTTGTACCTGAAATGATAAAAATCGGTTGATCATCTCATAAGATGTATAGCAATAACATACTGAAGTTTCAAGAGTTTTCGACAATTTTAAATAATTGTGCAAAACCTATCTGGAAACTTATTGAATGGACCTCGTAAAATGTTGAAATGTATAAAAGTTACGGCGAAACGAAATGAAATATATTATTCAGTAAAACACCTTCTTTTCGCTTGATCTTAATTTTTCTCCATGCAAACTTTTTAGACCACCTTTTTTGTTTGTTTGTGAGGTCACCACTTATCAAGGCCTGGAGGCCACTCAAGGATAAAAATTAAGTGTTGTGTCGATGGCGAGACAACATGGTCATTTGTGATGGAATTAGGCTACAGCTATTTTGCATTCTACGAGAAATAAATGCATTATTGCTGGTCTAAAAACAACACTGGGTTTTTTTTATTACATAGGCCAATCCTTGTCCACCCGTTGTGATCTCCGCCGTTCATAAATCGGCCGACGAAGATAAATCTATGTAAGATTTCAGATTCAAACACGCAAAAATTAAAAAGGACGCATTTTGAAAATATTCGGCCTTGGTTTTCGAAATACTGTAAACTAGCTGGACTCCCAGCGTTGCTCGGCCGTACAATACGCTTAAACATGATATTTTAATTCATGCAGATTGCTTTCGTATTATTATAGAATCAATCCTCTACTGATTATTATATATTACGAGGAATAATTTGCCATGTGGATTAATTTGCATAAATAAATAAATAAAAATAATAAAGATAATGTCGTTCATCAAATTCCGTCTATGTTTGTTTATAATATCACGTCAGTTGATATTTGTGCTTGACAATAAATGCCCTGAAAAGGTCACTTCTGATTAATATTTAGTTTTAAAATATGCAAACGAAAAAATAATTTGCGGCGATGTTAAATGGTACCTCTTCATTCATCGGAAATTGAACTTCATAATAAGAAAAAATTAAAATAAAATGATGAGGTACACCTGGGCGTTAAGAGGAGCTCATTCGATCTGTAGTTGATGCTCTACCACGCAGCTACCTTTTCAGATATAAATAATTCTATTTTTTTTAAGAAGAAATGATTTGCTGAGATTTTATTATTTCCCCTGCCGGTGTAACGTAAAATATTACCCTGTAAAAATGTTATGCTTATCTATAAGAAAAGGGAGATTATTTTTAGGATTAGACATTTCGATTTTCGATATTTATCGGTTGAATTTATGTGCAACAGATATCATACAACACCGCTAGAAATATAAATTAGCTTTGTGTGAAATTTGCAAAAGATAGGCTCAGTCTTTTCGGAACCTATAAGGAATGAACTCACACACACGCACACACACACAAGGTGAGTTTTATATGATAGTAGAGATAGAGATAGAGATTTTTTGTTCTTGTTTTTTGTTGTTGTTGTTTTTAATATTGATCAAGCCGCCTTTATAATTTATGAAACATAAAATAAAATTAAATTAGAAACGAAACCATAAAACGTCCATTATTACATTTTCCTTTTAAAGGGAAATTCAAAGATCGAAATAATTTTCATATTTTACTTTATTTTTACATTTTTTTTCTTTTCAACTTTACTAATGGCTACTACTACATCGTTCCGGTGTCACGTGGTAATTTGTTAAGGAAACTCGAGAAAATACTCACAATGAACTAAAGAGAAAAACTAACAGCACTGGCTATCAGTTTAATCCTAAAGCGGTGAATGCGTTTAACACTGCCACAATCCGATACATTTTAATCATGTTTAACTGTTGTAAAGAGAACATAACCGATTTTTTTTTTTAAAAAAGTTAATTTGCAGCAAATTACTGTTACCAAACGCAATATTACTAGCTGGATGAATTTATTCGTGTTTTAATTTATTTTACAGCGACTTTTTTTTAACTTACTACATAGTGTCAACTCTGTTAAATAAGAACGGGAAAACATGGTTGACATTAGACGATCATGGAGGGTCTCGATAGTCGCTCAAAAATCCAAAGTTACATAAACTATGATAATATGAATATACAGTTCGGGTGAACTCGACATTTTCCCACGATTGATGACAGTTAATAATTTTGGTTTTGTTTGATGTCCGAGTTTTAGCTATGATCGAGACTCCACAGATCGTTGAATTCCATCCATCATTTTAAACTCAACAAAGGTGACACTCATTTTGTATTAAGCTACACAACACTTTCAAATAAGTTTAATATGCACACACAAAAATCCATCCATGCATGGAAAGGATAATTAATCTTACATTTGGTAGCAGTTATTTGTTGTTTAATTGTTGTAGTTTAACCCCTTTTTTTCGTTCTGTTAAACGTATCCCATTTTTTATGAATCACTACACTGTTATTCTTTTGGTTTTATTTTAATTCAACGTTCTCAGAAATCAAAGGGTCCTTTCCTGTGACTAACACTTGATTTCTATATGAGATATGTGTATATTCGAATGTTCCATTAAAGTTCTCCTTTGCTTTTCAAGCACTGAATTAGTAAAAAAAGTTGGAAACATAATTTTCCTCTCCCAAATTGACCATTTAAATATGGTATACCCGAGATTTCTTGTGATCTCTTGATTTTATCAGATTACAGGATAATAATTTATCTAGTCTGGTGGAGTATCGAGCTTCGTTCTTTTACTGGAGTTAACATCGCCTAGAGAAGCCTTGTAGTCATACGGAGAGGATTATATTTGGGCCACGAATAATATGTGATTTGGAATATTTGGTCACGGTTTACTTGTAGGGAAAAGTATCCTTATGCAATGCAATCCTAACAAACAAACTTTAGACAGTAAAGGATAGTGACTAGTATGCATTTAAGGGGTGTGATTTTGTTGCTAAGCATGTTTGGCTGGGATATGTACGTCGAGGGGGCACAAGTGCAACGAGTTCATCAGAGCACATTTCCTTAAAATGCTTAATTAGATTTGAAGGCTCCTATTAACCAGGTAGCAGACCAGCAGAACAGTGTTCCACAGACGGGCAGTTCTGAGAAATCAGCTTTGTTTATGGAATTTGCGTTTAGATTTGAGTACATATAGAAAGTGAGGGAAATCCTATATAGTGGTTGTAACTAGTTGGGTGTTTTTTGTGTGAAAGTTTGGCAAGGGGGACTATAGACTGGAGTTCATGGGAGCTGAAATATTAGGCGCTGTATGTCATCTTTCGGCCGGGATATACATGTATTCGATATTTTTTTAAAAACTTTCTTCTACAGGAAGGCCGGAATAGCTCGTCCAGAGCTATTATCCCACCAAGTATTGTCGGTTCGGTTTTGATCCTTGAAAACAAAGAAGAAAAATATTAAATTTGACGTCTGATGTAATCGTTTGATAATCTAAAAGTTGAATACGTTTTTAAGATGCGATAATTCTCTCACCATGTAGTGCTCAGTGCAGCGTTGTTTTTTTATGTCCTTCTTTTTATTAGCCTGTGGTATTTGTCGTGCACACTTCTAGGAGGTCTTTCCTCCCAGGCATTGTCTCACCTATTTGAGGTTGAGTAAGTCGATAGCTTAGCCTGAGTCACAGCGCCCAAGGAATGCAGACAGGATTGTCCAAGTAATTTTTAATTTGCCAGTGTTACTGCTCTAAGACTGCTGTTGTACAATACGCTTACTTTAAAACCTTGTATCATATCTCTCTACGCTAGGAAGGAAATACATATTGAGTACAAAATCAATTTCGCAATCTAGTGGCAGGATGATCTTTTCTTTCTTATACATACACTTTCTCACAGAAGAGACGGTCGTATTTCTCTGCTCTATTGTTATTTTTATAATAGATGCTCGACTGTGCTCCAAACATCTTGTAGGAGATTCACGCAAAGAATGCAGTGAAGTAGTCCAGACAGGTTTAAATAGACCAGAGTGTTTTTTTTTCTTTTAAGGGCGCTGGCTGGATTCTCACCGCCTTCTTGTTTAGTTCCACCTCTCCCTGCGATTGGATAGGCGTACATATACGCCGTTTTTTTATCAGATTATACCTCCTATTAGTGGGGCAGATTGCTAAAACAATCTTTCACTCGGTGCTTGTATCACTAAGTGAAACATTCTTATGGAATTTTGAGATAACCTGCCTCACTCTATGTGTAGTGATAAATAATGGCTGCTCCCGATTACATGGAACCGTATTTTCGTTCGCATTTTGGCACAGTAAAAGAACACGGCCTAACCCGACAGCTGAACTAATCTGAACTACGTTACCATAAGGTAGCTCCCTCTAGTTTGTTGTGGGTGCTTACAATTGAGTCAATCTTACATTTCATTAATCTTTATTTAATAATTAATGTACTATTTATTGTTTTGCTGCAGTAAAAAAAAAACAGTTTCCTGGTGAAACAACAAAAACTATGAAGATGAAGATAACAGTCAACAAATAAATAAATACATAAATTACTTATCTCAAACGATTCCAATAAAACAAATGATATATAATTCTTTTCTGGAAAACCAAATAAAAACGAAAATTTGGATTTATAAGACCATAAACTCTAACCTTGATTGCCATTCGGGATTCGCAGTGGATTAGAGACGTTGAATCTCTACGGTTCCAGGTGATTATTGTATGAAGATAGCAATTTCAATCCTACCAAAAGCAGGCCATGGGATTAGTCGGCCAAAAACGTAGTGAGACAACAACAACTATGGAAGGCAGTAATTACTTAGGATACAGTTACGAGACTCAGCATCCCTATTCCGTCAAGGTTAATCACCTGAAAAGGGCCAGAGGATGAGGTGGCCGAATGAGTGGAAACAACAGCTATGAAGATGAGAATCATCATCATCATCATCATCATCATCATCATCACGCAATCCTTCATAGTGGAAGATGACTAGTCATGGTCTCGGTGCTTTATCCCACGCTGTTGTAGCATACAACGCAGTGTGGAAAGTTCTACTAGTAGTTACCAGGGTTATGCCTTTCGTATTTTTTTTTTGTCTCCACTTCTGCCTTTCCTTTGTGAAGGCGAATGTGCCAGCAACTTCGATCTGCTGCTAGCTCTTGCCGATTTTTCGTGTTCAAATTCATTGCCTTTAGGTGGCGCTTTATTACATTCTTGTACCTATTTACTATGCCTCCCCACGGGACAGAGTTAGACACCAGGGGCGTTTTTTAACGTGGAGAAAAGATACAAAAATAACAAATTGTCTCAGTCGTGAAGGACTGATCCTCCACCGAAAGAGAACAAGAAATGGAAGTGCAGCATCTGAAGAACAGATGCTACACTTTGAGGTATTTATTTGCTCCCCCACTGAGCAATAGGCACAGGGCCGATTTTTAAAGTGGGGAGTGAGGGGGAAATGGGAAGCAACTCCCCGGGGAGTAGGGGAGCTGGATAGTGACAATTGGTATGAAGGGTTGCCCCTACATTGACCAAGGTCTTATATGTGGGATTGCCCGCACATATGGTCTTTGCTTGCAGTATCTGCCGGAACAGATGGTATTTATTTGCTCCCCCACCGAGCAAATTAGGCACAAGGCCGATTTTTAATGTGAGGAGTGAAGGGGAAATGGGGACCAACTCCCCGGGGAGTAGGGGAGCTGGATAGTGACAATTGGTATGAAGGGTTGCCCCTACATTGACCAAGGTCTTATATGTGAGGTTGCCCACACATATGGTCTTTGCTTGCAGTATCTGCCGGAACAGATGGTATTTATTTGCTCCCCCACTGAGCAAATTAGGCACAAGGCCGTTTTTAATGTGAGGTAAAAACCAGCTCCCCTAAAAGTAGGCAAAAAGGGGGCACTCTGGTTACCAAAAATAATAATTGTCCCAGTATAGAGGGTTTCCCCTCCATTGACTGGTACAAATTATCTTAAGTGCAGCATCTGCCGGAACAGATGGTATTTATTTGCTCCACCACTGAGCAAATTAGGCACAAGGCCGTTTTTAATGTGAGGTAAAAACCAGCTCCCCTAAAAGTAGGCAAAAAGGGGGCACTCTGATTGCCAAAAATAATAATTGTCCCAGTATAGAGGGTTTCCCCTCCATTGACTGCTACAAATTATCTTAAGTGCAGTATCTGCCGGAACAGATGGTATTTATTTGCTCCCCCACCGAGCAAATTAGGCACAAGGCCAATTTTTAATGTGAGGAGTGAAGGGAGGGGCAAGGGAAAAAGGGGACCAGCTCCCGAGAGGTGGGAAATGGGAGCTGGTTAAAGGTCAGGCATGTGGGGTTGCCCCCACATCTGGTCTTTGCTAGTCATAGCTAGTCATAGCTAGTCATAGCTTGCAGTATCTGCCGGAACAGATGGTGTTTATTTGCTCCCCCACTGAGCAAATTAGGCACAAGGCCGTTTTTAATGTGAGGTAAAAACCAGCTCCCCTAAAAGTAGGCAAAAAGGGGGCACTCTGGTTACCAAAAATAATAATTGTCCCAGTATAGAGGGTTTCCCCTCCATTGACTGGTACAAATTATCTTAAGTGCAGTATCTGCCGGAACAGATGCTACACTTTGATCTTGGCCCGAAGGCCAAGTATTTATATTCTTCTAGCGGAGTTTCTGCCCACCAATCTTTCTGTACCCATTTTCCAATTCTCTATATAATAGATGCGATTGTTTACCATTTTGGACACATGTCCAGTCCATCGCAGTAGTGTGGTGGTGAGTATGCTGTCCATGTTGGCTTTGATGAGTACTTCAACATTTCGTATAAGATCGTTCCATTTAATTTTCATCATTTTTCTTAGGTAGCGCTGTTGTATTGCTTCCCACCTGTATATGTCGTCACTATACAGCGTGTAGGTTTCTGATGAATATAGTAGAGCAGGTAATGAGGATAACAGTCTGCAAATAAATAAATCTATATAATTATAAAACTCAAATGACCTTGTAACGAGTGATGTAACCCACTTTCCGGTTTACGACATCCGGTTGCGCATGCGCGCATAAACATTAACACATAACAACGTAAACAAATAAACACAAATCGCTTCTTTTGCAGATTTTGACCTGCGCACTAAAACATTAACGTTATTATTTCGAAATTATTATTTAACATGGGAAGAGTGTGGGTGTTTTGCAACTATTCTTTATTACAAATATACTGTCGCTATTTTCTTACAACTAAACAACTTTAACCCGTTGACAAACATAAGAACAATTGTAGTAAAGCCAAGACTACTACTACTACTACTACTACTACTACTACTACTACTACTCTCTATCCGTCCATTTTCCTTCCTTCCTTCCTTCTTTTCTTATTTTTTGTTTACTTTTCTAGATACAAAATAGTTGTGTGAGAACGGTGAATTTGTTGACACATTTACTAATCTGTTTCAATATTAGTTTTATTTTATTTTATTTAATTAAGTTTCTGTTTTTGCTTCAGGTTTTATTAATTATTTTTTTAGATTTTAAGTTTCTATAACTTGGTTGAAGGATTCCAATATGGGTTTTTTATATTTCTCATCGGTAGGTTCATGTGCGTTTTTGCTGCTAAATGACTTTCGTCGGCGTTCGATTCGTAGGAAAATCATGTTTAATTTTCGATTTTTGAGCGATTATTCGGAAAAATAGGTAACTTTACACGAATTGGGATAATTTTTTTCATGTTTGAGTGACCCGTCAGTGATTTTTTATTTTACTTTACTTTCATAGAAATGCTTCTGTTATGTCAAAAAAAAACTATTTTCTTTACGTCACAAGTGTTACGCTCATATATGAATTCCATAGCTAATATAACATACTGACCCAACGGGTCATGGGTAGTCTAGTAAATAAATATGGAGAGTGGTTGGAATGAAGATCTGTTCATGTAAATTCCGGAAGTAGAAAGGAAAGTTCTTTGAAGTTGTGATAATAAATCGAGTTCTTGCTGTAAATGTCTTACAAGAAATAACCAGAAATCAGAGCTTAGTCGAACACCTGCAATATAAATTTCAATATCTAAGCAGTACATTGCTCCAGGATACCACATGCCTGTTAAGTCTTAAATCCGGTACTGAGTACCAGTTTCAAACTTAATGTAAGTATGTGCGTAGGTAGTGACAGCGTTACTGATATATACTACTTTGATAATAAAAACGTGTCCATCTTTTATTAGCTCTGGCGGTTTATGCGGGATTAAGATCAAAGAAGCGTCGCAGAGCGTAGGAAGTAGATTTTCTGAAATATGGATGGCGCTACTAAAAGCAATTGAAACGGACGAACCTCTTCGCTCATAAAATTGCCCACTTAAACCGAATTCCGTTAATGGAAGTTCGCGCGAAACGTCATTAGTTCAATGTTTATTTGTTAGTTTTCTTGTTTGGTTAGAATTTATTTTGATGCTTGTAAGATGCGTCCTTCCGTCATTGCGTTGGTCGAATGAATGGATAATGAAAGGGCCCCTTAACCCTCCAGGATCGAGGGGGCGCTGCATTATTTAATAAAACGTCTTCAGTAAGAATAGACTGGTGGCTCAAATTCCTAGCCAGGTTTCAGAGTGCATACAGCACTTGGTATTATCAAATGGTCACCCGTTTTAGTACCAACCAGGCCCAATGTCGTTTAAACTTTGTGATCTAACGGGAACCGGTGTGTCAAAATGATCATGCAATATATATATATATATATATATATATATATATATATATATATATATATATATATATATAATTTCTTTATAGTCATTCGTTGGAAAATTATTTTTTCAGTAGGTTATTTAACTCGTGCAATCGCTGAATCAACTTGGTTTCTCAAATTCATAATAGTGCGAAGTTTTCAGGGTTCATTAGTTATTACCATGAAACTGTTTGGGAGATTTCATATATATATATATATATATATATATATATATATATATATATATATATATATATATATATGTGTGTGTGTGTGTGTGTGTGTGTGTGTGTGCGTGTGTATAATTTCCCACACTCTTTATCTGCGCCTAAACTTAAATGCAGATTCCATGAACAAAGCTTCTTTCTTAGAACTATACCCCTGTGGAACTCTCTTCTGATTGCCTGCTTTCCAGCTGACTACAATCTGATTGTCTTCAAGTCCAATGTAAACAAGTTCTTGATGAACCGTCCTCCTTAGTAATCCAATTTACAATTTTACACTACTTAATTTTACTACGCTATAATCACATTGACTAATGTATACCCATTAGCCCTTATCCCCGAGTGGCATCCGGGCCTTGATAAGTGGTTAATCCAATATATATATATATATATTCACCCGTAACAAGGCATATCGCCACTTGGACGTAAGGGGCTACTTTTTTTCCTAACAAGGTGTTTTATTATGTAACATTTAAACTCCTGCGTATAAGTACAGTCAGAGAAGCAAGTAGAAGGGAGGGAATTCCAAAGTCTAGGCTTTCCAGGAAAAAACTTTTTGAGTAGAAAGCCTTCAGGTATTTAGGGACCATAGAGTTACAACAGGGACTGCACAGGGATGCAACATCGCAGTGATGGGACAGAGGTTGGAGCTTTGTTTACAAAGTGGAACCGGTGAGATTGAATACTCTTTTTTTTGGAGCCCGGTATATTATGTTTCTTGAATCTTTAAGTGAAGAACACAATAATTAGAAATCCCCCTCTCCCTATGTTAAGAACGTGGTTTCTAAATAATCACTTTATAATTTAACACACTCCGTATTCTGCATAATTACCGAAAGCTCTTTGCAGTTGTCGTAATAAAACGAGTGCGTCTAATTATCTCGGCAGGATTATTTGCCCATAAATCTGTATGTCACGACTAAGTCTCAGATAGCATTATATTTGTTAAATGTAATCTTTCAGATGCGTCCTAGAATCGTTATACAAAGTTCTGTCCATCGGGCGTATATAACTCTTATGTTTTAAATAGCATTTTATTTTGTTCATCACGATTTTGTTAAAATAACATGTTCGTTGGTCTGTCATGTTAACGTATGAAATATTTTGGGGGGGCACCCAGGTATCTATATAAGAGGTTATGTCTGTCGGTTTTTAATTTTAAACGGGATTTTCATCACTCCCCACATGACGAGTATCTGTCTTTGTCTTTCCAACATGGTGGCATTTTTTTTTTTTTTTTTTTTTACTAATTGTCATCTGCTGAAAAATAAACGGAGTCACGTGACAGGATGTGGCATTAATAGTGGTCGGCAGGGCAAAGATTTGAACACATTCACAAAACGTTTTATTTTTAATTGGAAGGTCCATCTTTTATAGTTCCACAAGCAATTTACTTCTTTTTTTCTCTTTCTTCCTCGCTTACACACACACACACACTCTCTCTCTCTTTCTTTGTCTCTCTCTCTCTATCTCTATCTATCTATCTATCTATATCTATCTCTCTCTCTTACACACACAGATACACAGACACAGACACAGACACACACACGCGTGCGCACACACAAACACACAAACACACACACACACTTCCAGCACTTGAACCACACCTTTTTCCAACGGGGGTGGGGGAGATGATGTCTTGACGTCATATACTCCGAATCCTTAGACTTAATATCATCAGTATTCTATACCAAGCCACATCAGAGCTTATAAACGCAGAGTGGCACCAGAAAGTGGAGTATCTGTTCTAATTCCACACTTCAGTTTTTCGCTCCTCTATCAATGCAGAAGAAATCCTTCTAGACTGAGACAGTTTTCTGGGTCATTGAGTAGAGAAGCCAACAACAAAGAAAAGAACAAAACATTCAAATACATAACAAATAAATGTTACCAAAGGCAAGATAAATTACTCTTCTACATACCTGGATAGGTTTTGTGAATTTTGACGGAATTTTAAGCGTTTCTTCAGTTCGAAAGACAAGTAGTGTTGAATAGGTAAGTTAAACGGGCAATCAAGATGGCCGACGAAAACATGCTGTCTTCAGAACGTCGATAATGTTTTAAAAGTGGAAAAATTAACAAAGTACTGATAGAAAACAATCAAGTGTCACGAAGGGTCAAGTAAAATTTATTCGGTTGATTATTTTCCTTATTAGTTTTTATCGTCTTCTTATGGGATGATCATCTTCAGTATATTATTACGTGTAATTATAATCATGCAGATATTCTGGCGGATTTATACTTGCGTAATATTTGCGTAAAAAGATTATAGTAAACTCAAACCTCTTTCTATATATATATAATTTTACGTATGCGTATGTATATTTGTTAAAACAAATTTGTATACCAAACTCCTCTGTCAGTTTTTGGTCTACAGACATTAAACTTAATATATAGGGTATTCGAAACCATGCAAAATGTTATATTTGGGTTTTAGCCGGGAAAAATCGGTGCAAAATTGTAAAAATATTTTTTTTAATGGAATTTGGCTGGTGAAGTTCGAACGACGGCATTACGAGTATACAAGCGTAACATAATAGCTATTGGGCCGTGTTTTAACTTTTAGCCTTGCAGCAAACATGTCAGGAAAAAGTAAATCGTAAGCTAAATGTTTTGTTTTCGATTCTCAGTGTTGGCAAACGAGTCATGTTTTTTACTTTATAAATCAATCCAATATAATATAATAATAAATACGAATAAATACTATAATATTTTAATTTAATATCTACAGACACTAGTGTTTCATCCTTTCGAGAATCTTCAGTGCAGGGTGTCACGATTAACACCAGTCGACAGATTCGAACCTGGAAGCACAATCCATCTCTGGCTCGTATTCAATCGGCTAGCATTAACTGCGACAAATAACGTTGAATTTAAACATTTTATTTTCAAATGTTCTTTTCGTCAGTCACGGTGATCTAATCGTTATGTGATGATCTATGCATAAGAGCTAAATTAACCGACTTTAATTTAACTGAAAGTTCTCAACAATAAGAAAACAAGTTTCTTAAAGGGGCTAACATAACTATTTACTAATAATAATTTAATACCTACGGACACTAGTGTTTCATCCTTTCGGGAATCGTCGGTGCAGGGTGTCATGATTAACACCAGTAGATATATATTCAAGACAAGACAAAGCCTTATATTGGCATATATAGATTTAGTTGCTGATGAAACAAGGAAAAAAATTAATTAAGAGAGGTGTAATATTCTCGTTAATCCTCGGTATTTCGAAGCCTAACGCTTCTCATTAGAAGAGGGACTGTGGGCTAGTTTGTAAACATTTCAATGCGATATATAACTAGGGGGTTATTGGGGAGTTATTATAATATGGTGTATAGGGAAATAGTGGATGAGGGGTATGCGAAGTATCTGGAGAGTAAACTAATGCGGGTGAATTTAAACTGTACTGGAAATCGTAGTCAGCTGGAAAGCAGGAAAACGGAAGAGAGTTCCACAGGTGTGCAATTCTCAGAAAGAAACTTTGTTCATGGAACTACGTTTAGGTTTAGCCAGAGATAAAGAGTGGGGGAAATTATTGATAGTGTTTACAGCCAAACGAGTGTTTCGCCTGAATGTTTCCGAGGGGGGACCATAGATTGACGCTCAGTCGAGCACTTGCCATGAAAATAACGATAAAACAGAGACCGGCTCGCAATGTTTCTTCTGTGAGAAAGAGGTTGAAGGGAAGAAAAAAGGACATCCCCACGGGGCTACGGAGTCTATTCTGAACTCTGTCAAGGCAGGATAAGGTCTTTCTAGCATCTCCTGTCCAGATCTGGCAAACGTACCTGGTTCTTATATAGGTAGAGAATTGCATCAACAGATAGATATCTACTGGATCCATAAAAGGGTCCCATTATTTTTCCAGCGACCTTGGCAACGGATTTGATGTATCTATTCCATTTTAGATCAGGAGTAAAGGTCAAGCCCAGAAGCTTGTCAAAACATGAAACTCCCCAAGACGAGAGCCATTCATTTCAATTGATGCCAGATGGGGATCAGAACATTGATGGTGCAAAGATAGAAGTTTGGGGTCCTGGATATGACCTTAAACTATATCCAGTGGTGAGGCCCCAGCTTGTGGGCTTTGGGGAGTGTGGAGCCACCCTTTAATTGCCATTGCTCCCAGGTCCACTCTAACTCGGAGTGGTAGTACCTGTTAGGGTCCCAACTATGGGTTAAATAGAAACAGACTTGAAAACAACAAATATATTCTATTTAAAAAATTTTCTTCAAAATCTTTGGATTCGGCATTAAATAATCTGAAAAGGGTTGATATGCCGTAAAACAAAAACCAACCACCCAACCTAGAAGCTTGGTTTTTGATGCATTAAAATAAACCAGCCACTTTTCCCCCATTGTACCACGTGCTTAAGACCAGAGGGGGAGAATCAGAGAGCAAGTAGATTAAACTTTAATAATACAGCAAAATGAACCAAAATAAAATTTACGTAACAGGTAACTTGGATAAAGCTCCGTTGTTCGTTTTTGCCTTGTTTTCTGTTTGATAATGGACGTTTCACAATTATTAATACATTATACTAACTCATTTATATTTAACAGTGATTTCATATTTACTGATTTTTAAGTGATTTATATATAAAAATCATTTGAAATAAATCAATATAGATGAAGGTTCGTAATTAAAATATTGTTTTTAGTTGTCTGTTTTTATTCAAACGTAACTTTACCTTCCTCAGCTTCACACATCTTGACAGCGTTAATAAATATATATATTACCAATACATAGTTTTGTCTTGTCGATAATGATATTATATTTAAGCATAAGTCTCAGATAGCATTATATTTGTTAAATTTAATCTTTCAGATGCGTCCTAGAATAGTTATATAACGTTCTGTCCATCGGGCATCTATAACGCTTATGTCTTAAATAGTATCTTATTTTGTTTATCACGATTTTGTTAAAATAGCATGTTCGTATGTTTAAGTATGAAATGTGTTCTTTGCTGAGTTTAACACACATTAATAGGTTCACATATTAATAAAGATGTGGTGAATGTAAAACCACGTTTAGAATTGATCATTGCCTCGTCATCTAATTAACACTTAACTCTCGAGTGACTTTTAAGCCTTGATATATGGTGGCGTTCCAAATACGAAATGACCGATTAAATACACCAAACCAATATGCATGTTATGCACTTCACAATAATAAAATATTCAAAGTTTTACCAAATGAAATTATTTCTATACATTTTTTATATGATTGCATTTTTTTTTTTTTTTGCATTTTCACTTGAAGCAAAGCACAATGCCACTTTGATGTAGGGGGCTACTATCTGGTACATAAATTAAAGGGATACTATGCAGTGAGTTGTGCAGCAAGATGTCTGTTTGCATCACAATTGAATTTCTGCATGTCAGTACAGTCAGAGAAGCATGAACCCGTAAAGGAATTCCAAAGTCTAGCAGTCCTAGGGAAGAAACTGTTAAAGCTGAAGGCTTTCTTTCATCTGGGGACTTCTTCAAGATAAGGGTGGGATTTTGCTGTTTATCGGGTTTGTCGAAGATATTTTTGAGGGAATACAAAGTATTATAGTTTGTTGGAGCACCTACTATTAAAATACTTGTAAAACATGCAGAGGGATGTAACATTTCGTCGATGGGACAGAGGTGGAAGCCTTGCTGGCAGTTCGGGGCCTATTCGGTTGGAAACTTTCTTTTGAACTTCGTCACATAGTGAGAGACTATTAGCAGATGCACTAGCAAAATGTGACAACACTACTCAATACATGGGAGAATTGTTGTCTTGTAGATATAACCCTATACGCCCTCTCTTGTCTGAGGGCCGGGCCGCATCCGTCGCTAACCTGGTTCACGGGAGCATACTTGTGGTGTACTCTTGGCCGTGTTCATCGCTCCCGGCTCGCAGGATGCAACCCAGCAGGGCTACATTCTTACTTGTCTAGTGGTGAACCCCTCAAGAGTGACCAAACTCTCACAGGTCACTGGAAAATATCTCTCTGCTGCTCAGGGCACGCGAAATGTGCATGCCCCTAAGTCCGTGTGGCAACATTGTCGATTTCAGCCGTCACTCTGGCTTCGTGCTGGATCCAGTCTATCTCTTTCATCATATGACGTCATGGCATACCTGAAATAAACTGTATCCTCATTCAGGCCCTCAATCGAGATACAAAGAAAAACTCTGGTTCATTATCATAAAAACCAAACAAAATAATTATTTATAAATCATTTTACACTTGTTTAAAGTCGAGTTCTTTGATCCCAGCTTCATGATGCAGGTTGTATAACTTAAGTTCATCTAATTAATTTCCCAGCTAAGAACAAGAGCTTTTCAACTAGCTCTTATGAGGGTTTCGCCTCCCCCCCCCACTCCAGGCGGGGTGAGAGCGATGTGGACGTCTCGATGCCAGCCAATAAAAAAGACCACATCTCTTAAAAGCCAATCGTTTTTATAAAGCTGGCCTCTTTCCTCCTCTGTCATATTGAAGATTACTTTTCTTTTTTTCTCTAAACCTCTTCTTTCTTTCTCCCATTATCGTATTCTTTTTCTTCTCTCGTGAGCTCCTTTCTCTATCCCCTTATTTTATTCTTTTCATTTTTTCTTCTCTTGTGGAAATCTTCTTCCTCTTCGTGACCATATCTCTCCCTAGGTTCAATTTATTTATTTATCTGTCCAACTAACTTTTCACTGGCTTAGTGGCCTGGTAGTTAAATAAAACAGGTGGACCCAAATGACAACATCCCCCAGACACCAAAGCAGACATTTTTAACCCAAGTCATTGTACCTGTCTCACTCAATTAGTTATTTAAAATTCATTTTTACCAAACACAACTAGAAAAAATATCGCTTGTTCCAACGAAACCTATTATCAGATTTTATATTTTCCTTTCATTGAAACAGATTCTATTTCTCTCCGGTAGACAGAAATCTCATAAACATGTGTTTTTCTTTGACCATGTGTCAGCATGGCCGCACCCCTAACCATACCTCATCCTCTCCCATCTTCATCTAGCTGAACGGGATACCTGGCACTGCCCGGGATCCCGTTACATAGAAGTATAGGATGCTCTCATGTGTAAGTAACTTTCTGACCTTCGGGCCGAGATCAAAGTGTAGTATCTGGTCCGGCAGATGCTGCAATCAAAGACAATTGCCCTTTTGACAATCTTTTGGTCCATATAGGGGCAACCCTATATACCAAATTATTCTCACTAGCCAGCTCCCATTTCCCGCCTCTCGGGAGCTGGTAACCTTTTCCCTTCCCCTCCCCCCTCTCACCACATTAAAAAACGGCCTTGTGCCTAATTTGCTCAGTGGGGAAGCAAATAAATACAGCTCACCTTTTTCGCAGCAGACCAGACAATGGCCTCGATATATCTGTTCCAATTCGTGTTACCTATGAACGATTAGCATTGCTGTTGCTTCTAAGATGTCGAAAATTCAGGTGTCGATTTCAACGTCTTTAAAAATATGGCAATTTTGCTTCAATATTTTTGTTTGTAAAAATAATATTCCCCACATATCTCCAAAATTATTTATTACTGTAACCCATTTCTGGAGTAAGTTTCTTCCATTCCATGAGTTATGTCTGAGAATTGCTGGAAGTATCGAATATCAAATGAAATCATAGTGCTTTTATCAAACAGAAATAGATCTGGCGGTCCAATATCAGCTCGGAAGTAGAGCAACAATTCCAGAAACCGTTCCAGAAAACGCGGCAATTACTATTCTTGTAATGGTCGCATAGACTTCATCATGTGGAAATAAGGACGAATACTAAATTTATATTAAAACATTAGCCATATGGTTTTGTGAGCATTGCTAGCCACGGCTTGAACGGTTTATACCAGATATCTTTTATTCGTTTCAGTAATCTGATCTCAAATTTATTTCCCTTGAAAGACCGTTCTCTGATGACATTTTTTCTAGACTCACAACGCAGTCGCCGGACCTCTCTAATTATAGTGGGGATTCTGTTCGCTGGAGTGTAAAATCGTACGAAGTAAATGAGATGCGGTCTGTTATGGACGATATCCTCGTTAAAATTTAGTGGACAGTCTACAATGACTCAGCGATGTCACCTATCATTTTTTTTTTAAATAAAAAACTAAAAAAACTTAATTATACCCGTTTTATTTTCTGGGGAATATTTTTTATTCACAATCCGAGCACACGATGATGATTGAACGATGGCCAAGTTTGATGCAGATGTCCGAGATAACGTGTGAGTTGACATCGAATTGGGTTGAACATGACTATGATGGCGACAATGGTGTTGATTAAGAATAATTAATGCACACAAAATCACTCCAAAACATCATTAAAATGAAAACCAGGCAATCAAAGTTTATAGCATATATATATATATATATATATATATATATATATATATATATATATATATATATATATATATATATATCGGGTCCCAATTTCGAATCTCGCTAGATTCATCCAATATGATGAGTCGTAGACGACGAAATACGTGTCAGCGGATAATTTACACACACACACACACACACACACACACACACACGCATACACACACACACTCACATATATATATATATACATATTCTTATGAGTGTGAATTAAATATATATGTATATATATATACCTAAACATGTATGTATTTAATTCAGATCCATAAGAGTATATATATATATATATATATATATGTGTGTGTGTGTGTGTATGTGTGTGTGTGTAATTATCCACTGACACGCGTTTCGTCGTCCACAACTCATCAGATTGGCTTAATCTAGCGAGATTCGAAATCGGGACCCGATGGAAAGAAGCCTAAACATCTTATGAAGTTGTTTTTGAAAGGAAAGCGTTTCCCAGAGGATGCAGCCTTGATTTCTGAAGTCACGTCATGGTTGGAGGACCAACCTTGGGTGTTCTACAAAAACGGTCTCCAGAGCTGCATCAGACGATGGGAGAAAATGCATAACTCTGGGTGGTTCCTATGTAGAGAAAGACTAATAACTGTTCCAAGTTTCATTGCTCTACTCCTATGGGAAGTGGGTCAGGGGCATTACTTATTGCACGCCCCTGTATGGAGAAAAATTATGTTTATTTCCTTAATCCATGGATTTTCAATAATGACTCATTTCATCAGAGGAAATGAAATGCAATTAGCAAAATGTTCAGCTGTAAATAAACAAGTATTTTGCTTTACAGCACATATGTTGAAAACGTTATTTGAATGGTGACTTGTCCTACTTATATATATATATATATATATATATATATATATATATATATTATTTATTTGTTATATATATACATATATACATGCATATATAAATGATTACTTAATTTAATCACATAAATTAATATACGAGGAGATAATTTTATGCGTAAATGTTCAGTATTTATTTCGACAGTGCTCAATACATAGGTAGATCTACAAGGAAGCTGATTTGCTAACTAGAAAATTCCATGGTATGTGCGTATATATCAACGCGTGATAACCACAACTTTTCGCATAACCCTGACGAACTCTCACGAGAATGAAACGCGTAATATTCTGTGTAGCTTAATTGCCATATATATTTTCATAATTTACTCGTAATGTATAAGATGCTGAAACATTTGTTTATCTACTTATATACATAAAGGTCACTTTGTCTGTGTGTAAGCTTGTTTCCTATGAACTCCAAAACGGCTGAGACGAATTTGACACAGATATACTTTATGGGTCTTGGAGTGTTCTTAGATCAGTTTTGTATCGAAATGCCTCTGATAAGTATCGAAAATGATTAATCGATAACTGAAAAATTCGATTAAAGAAGAAACAGTCCGATGTTTTAAAAAATTTACATCTTATAAAGCCTAACATCACAATTTGGATTTGAGAAGTTTTATCACCACGCAAGCAGAAAAGTCCGGCCTATAAATCCAGCAATAAATTATTTCATAATACAGAGGCAGGTTCTGAAATGAATGCTTCTATTTAGAGCACTATTGAACCATAACATTTGACTTCTGCATTTAAAAGTTTAATTCAAGCCATTCTATACAAATATAATTTAAAAAATTCAACAGTAGGTTCTTTACAGTACAATATGGACTACAATATATTGTGGACTAAGTCACTGCAGGAAGGCATGTGAAGTTTCCCTCGCAATAGGTCTCCATCTAAAGTAGGCAATCAATCAATTTGATTAAAAATTAAAATGGGTGATTCACAGATTTCGATGACAAAAAAAAAACAAAAAACGTATCGTGTCAAACGTTCGTTGATCCTAATTCAAACCCGGGCAACCCCCCACCTGGTAGTTATTATAAAAAGATGAGAAATTTGAGAAATAATAAAAAAAGAGTTAAAGAATTATTAAAAGGGGGAGATAAATGGACGATCACCTAATTGTTTACAATGATGCCCATTGTTCAACTTTATCAATAAAATATACTGAATAAATAGTATCTATTAATTTAATTTTTTTATTGCCGACTATTATCCTCATTTGCTTCACGCGGTTTCGGCCAACTATTCCTCTAGCCTTCGTCAGGTGGTAACCGCGACAGGATAGGAACTCCGAATCTCCTAACTGTATCTTCAGCAATTACTGCCTTCTATAGTTGTTTTCGTCCAAATGTTACAGGAAAAAGGGCTGTCCTCTTTTCATGTAAATAAGAAGAACATTAGATAAGTGAAAGTGAGATTAGGATAAGCCGAGATTCGAACCTTGTTAGCAAGGTTAAGAAATAGAATGTTAAAAATGTGAATGTTAAAAATGTCTATTGTTAAATTCTAGTATAAAATTGTTAGATATTGTTTATATTGTAAAAAGAATTGATTGTTCATTCTTTTACAAAACTGAATATTAAAATGTCAGCTGAAAAGAATGAACAATACAAATTAAAAATACATTGTTAAAAAATAGTTTACGTCAAAAAATAGGTTAGTTGAGAATTCTGTTGTCAAAAGTGTGTTAGGAAAAACGTGTGCGCAGCCACATGAATTGGTCACGTTTTGGAAACACACTTCTGACGTCATATCAAAAGGAGGATTCTCAATATAAGAGCTTGAGTTAGTCAGATCTAGGCAGTAGTTGAGGCAGAACAGTTGAGTCTGCTAGTCAGCAGAGATCAGGAGAGTCAGTCCGTTGGCAGAGTGGTCAGCTGCCTCTTTGAAGTGAAGGGTATAAAGATTAAACTATGTAGAACAAGGTAAATTCCTGACATCATCATCATTCGACCGGTCCAATGAAATAAAGAATCACCAGCGATATTTTGTAACTGTTTGTCACGTGTCGTCATTCCACAAATCAAAAGGTAATGTGTTAAACATCTTATTATGAACATTGAGTAACCCTTCCAAAAATATGTATCTCTCCTCCTCTCTATACGTATTACAAGAAATATAAGAACTGTGCATCTATCATCCTATCACCCTCAGTATATATATATATATATGAAGTCCCAAGCATCTAAGAACAGAACTGTATATGTATAAATCTCTTTTCTCTCCTCCCCGCTCATCATTTTATACATGCCCCCGTCATCTCTTTAATATGAACCTCCTCCTATTCAAAACGTGGTCAGACGACAACAACAGAACAACAGAAGGCAGTAATTATTTATAAGGCAAAAAAAAAGCTATTTATAAGACAAAAAAAGTCAACTTTGATCGCCCTTCGGGATCCGTGGCGCAGTGGATAGAAACGTTGCATCATTCCAGGTGAGCATTGTCTGAAGATAGCGGTTTCAATCCTACCCAAAGCCGGTCAGAGGCTTACTTGGCCAAAACGTGGTCAGACGACAACAACTATGGGAGACAGTAATTGCTGAGGATGCAGTTACGAAATTCGAAGTGACCAGGAATAGTTGGCCGAAATGTCATGAAGCAACAACTAAACGGATGAGGATAATAATCCGCAATTAATAAATTAAGAAATAATACTCATCTCAATAAATGAATTCAAATTAAATAATATAAATAGTATCTATGTTAAATGGCAACTTTATTTTCAAAATGAAAATATTTACCTTATTTTTAGAGAAATATCAAATAATTTATAGAATTATGCTTCTGAATTTTTTAGATAAGTATTTGTTGTTCGCACAATTTGGAATTATCAGACTACTATTCTCATCTTGAGTATAATTTTCTAATGTTTAAGTCGATGTAATCTCCGACCTTCTTCAGGCGTATCTTGTCAAAATCGGAAATGTCTCTGTTGAACTCGTGAATGTTGATGTTGAACACATACATATTACACCTTATAAATCTGATTCTTATTCTTAATAGCCGTTTTCGTCTCAGTTGAAATGTCCCTTGTTTGAAGAGAATATTAAACGAAAGATAAAAGATAAAAGATAAATATATAAAAGATATATATATATATAAATATATATATATATAGATAAATAGATAGATACATACATATAAACAGACAGAGAAATAGACAGGTACAATATATATATATATATATATATATATATATATATATATATATATATGGTGCTAGTGCACTTACTGATCCGCGCTATTTTGTAAATCGTATCTCCAAGTTTAATTAAAGTTTTATATGTTTTTTTATTCAATTGTAAGGTTAAAGTATAGAATAGGTACAAAACATCCTCCCTCCCACTGTTAAGAATGTCTTATTAAATAATAGCGTTATTATTTCAGTACGAATCAATAAGTGCACTAGTACCATATATATATATATATATATATATATATATATATATATATATATATATATATAAAGCTGAATGTCTGTGTGTTTGTGTGTGTGTCTGGTCACGAATAGGCTCCTATATGGTTGACTATTTTAAAAAACTGATTACATATAATGATACAAGATGTATTGAGACACAGGAATGGGTATGTTTGATCTGGCAGAACGGTGGTTCATTTAAATTGTGGGGTGTGCGTTCTCGCCTGGTCCACAAAGTATGAAAATAAAAAATTAAAAAATTAAAAAAAAAGTTTACAAGTGTTTTTGATATAGATGTACATAAGAATACTTTGATAAGTATGTTTTATCTTAAATAGGGATGATATAATAAAATTGTGGGGTCCGCGTTCGCGCTTGGCCTCCATAGAATGGAATTATGCACACCCTTTAATAAAGACTTTTCATATCTATCTGTGTAAGTAAACATAGATAATTATGTTTCAGTTGGAAGAAATATGGTATAATAAAATTATGGGGTGTTCGTTCGCACCTGACCTCTATAGAATGGAAATATGTCAACAAGTTTAACAAGGTTTTTTTAATATAGATCCACAGAATATTGTGATAATTGTTTCAGTGTGAACAGCTATGGTATAATAAATTATGGGATTTATCTATTTTATTTTTACTTTCATCATATTTTGCTTTGGCTTTGATATCCCCAAATTCGACCCAAATTTACAACCCTTCCTTTTCATAACCTATCATACTTTCATAAATCAGAGTCCATTTTCTGTAGGCTGTTTTTGAACCCAGTCAACGACGGGTACTTTTGCTAGTATATTATCAAAATAAAAATGGAAATGCGTGTTTGTTACTTACCAATAATCTAAAAATGTTCTAGACGATTTCTTCGAAATTTTGGTATAGAATTTTCATCGTAGCCATGCATGTTTTTATGTCTCTTTTTTATAACATTCTACTGAATTCTTGTTTTATGAATTAGATGTAACGATTTTACCATAGTTTTATATGGGGAATTATAACCGCCAGTGATTCACCGATTATGCCTGTACAATACACACACCCATCATATTTTTGTTTTCTTTCAATTTTTTTAATCTAGAGAAATAAAATGCAAAAAAGAAAAACACATTATTTAAATAATTTAGTTCTCAGTTTCTAATAAAATTTCTGGTAAATGTATCTCCTATACTGGAGCTACTCGAGGAAATCGAAAATCTGTTTAATAGTTTGTAATTGTTTGAGGACAACTTTACTTAGTATATTGCTATTTCAATCAACTAAATTATGTAGAGTGATATATATATATATATATATATATATATATATATATATGTATATATATATATATATATATACGAGCAAACAGTTGATAAAACATGTTAAAAACACTTTGAAATGAGTTAAAAAAATATTTAATCTGAAAAGGAAACACTAGATAAGTGGATAGTCCTTAATCCGCGGAGTTTCGAAGAAATACTTTCCTCCTCATCAGAGGGTAAGAATTAGCAAAATGCGGGATCGGATTTTGCATGCAGAAGTATTTGATGAAGCAACAAGTAAGTCAAAGATCTTACTTGAAAACAAAAAAAGTGAAGCAGAGGGAATGTGGTGAAGAAAAAGGTGATTACACATGAATGGATAGTCTGGTGGAAGATAAATAATCCAGTTACGGTAAAATCCAAATGTATAACTTCAAAAAAGTTAAAAGAATTTCCATTTGTACAAGTAAAATCCAAGGAAATCCCGTAATTGGAAGAAGATGGTCCATAATAATCCAAAGGCAGAAATCCATGGAATAAATCACAAAAAAGTGTGTACAAGGAAAACATTTTTATTTTATTTTATATATATGCTTAGGCATTCGGACGATGTCAAAACATCGTTAATTCACTACCTGCACAGAAGCCGCCGAATAGCGTAGTGGGGAGAAGCTTTAACTGTCGTTTGCGCGGTCGGGTTTCGATCCTGACTTGAGGTAGTTGCCTGTCTAGCCGCACTAATGAGCTGTGATACAGCGAAACAGTACTGTTTATGTGGATGACTATATATATATATATATATATATATATATATATATATATATATATATATATATATATATATATATATATACAAGAGAGACAGAGGAAGATAATATAAATGTGGTATGGTACATAGATATATAGATAGGTAGAGAAATAAATTGATGTAATAGATCATCACCATCGTATAATTCCAAAGATTCCATTGTTGGCATTGGTTTCCCCGATATTTTTTAGTTAGAAAGTGAAAGTGATTTTGTCAAACTAACTGGATTCGAACTTGGAACACTTAGGTTGTCAGTTCGTGCTGTTAACCATCTGAACACCATTACCTCACAGATTAATAGATAGATATAGACGGAATGGGATATGTGCTAACTTACTTCAGTCTTGACAGAATATAGATACCCATTGTAAGAGTGCGTAGAATTTTTGTGGCAAGATTTCCGCAGTTTCCAACCACACCTCTCCTGGGTCGGCGTAGCCATACATAAATACATACATACATGCACACATACATGCATACATGCATGCATACATGTATAAATGCATACATACATGCATACACACATAAATAAATACATACATGCATACATACATGCATACACACATAAATAAATACATACATGCATACACACATAAATAAATACATACATGCATATATACATGCATACAGACATGCATACACACATAAATAAATACATACATGCATACACACATAAATAAATACATACATACATACATACATACATACAGGCATACATAAATATTTACATGCATAAATAAATACATAAATACGTACATGAATAAACACATACATACATAAATACATGCATGCATAAATACATACATAAATACGTAAATATATACATACATTCTTACATGCATGCATACATAAATACATAAATACATACATGCATATATAAATACATAAATACATACATACATACATACATACATACGTGATGGCAGCAACTTGTTCTCGAGTATTGTCATTACTTAATATATCTCTGGCTCAAATGACGCAAACACGAGCGCAACTAGCAGCACGTGCCGGACGGTACACTTTTATGAACCGTCTATAGTCCTGCACATCCAATGATAACCGGGTCCAAGCTGTGGTTCGCCGAACACCTACCAGGCCAGACCCTGGAAGTTCCAGATCCTTTATTGTCATTGACGCTTCAGGCTAAAGCCAACCTTTTTGTTATCGAGATACACACTGATTGCAAAATGTGTATTCCATTGCATATCAAGTAATGCCCGTACATTGAAGCTTTTTATAGTGAGCAAAGAAATCCAACTCTCTAAACAACTGCCACATTGAACCAACAAGAAGAGCAAGTCAACATCATTGGAAGCAGCAGTTGCCGCAGGTTTTATATCAAGGTTTTCCTTCTCCTAGAGAGGTTGCCTTCACCACGGCTTACGGGAACCATCTCCACCCACCATGCCATTTGATCCATGACTGGGACTTAGTTGTTGGCACCAGAGCATACTCCACACGCCGGTGGATCATGTATGCCACAGCTAACAGGGCCTAAGCTCCTCTGGAGTTTTCTGTCAGGATTACCTCACCCTTAGCCTTTGGTTAAAAGAACCTTGGCTCACAAGACAGTGGAGGTCCAGTTATACGGCGTATGACACTCGCCGTTCATCAGAACACCATATGCGTGACAGTGGTCACGACGTGCACGTGGGGTTGATTTGTCTGGGAGAAGCACAGTATGACGCTAAGACATCTGTGAGCTTTTAACACACGCCCACACCAGACATTGACCACCACATAAATACATAACTACATAAATACATGCGCACGTTCATACATAAATACACACATGCATGCATAAATACATACATGCATCCATAAATACATACATACATTCTTACATGCATACATATATACATAAATACATAAGTACATACATACATGCATACAGAAATACATACATACATAAATACATGTATACATACGTGCATAAATACATACATAAATACATGCATACATGCATAAATAAATACATAAATACATACATAAATATATACATACATGCATTATACATACATAAATATATTAATATATATATGCATAAATACATTTATACATACATAAATACATACATGCATACATATACATATGCATATACATATAAAAAGGCTGCCTTCAGTCTTGGCAGACTATGAATACCCACTGTTAAGGGTGCCTGCGTGTGAAGTTTTTGTTGCAAGAGTTGCGCAATCACCAACCACACCTCTCCTGAGTCGACATTGTTGAATATCAGTGGCAAGTGGAGGTTCAGGCCGACTGGAAGCAATCAACGTTGGTTAACTTCGGTGATCTACAACGTACAACAAGGTATACATACATACACACACATATACATAAATATTACATACATACACGCATACATACTTAGATACACACATACACATACACATATATACATACGTAGAAATGTAACGCACATACATACACGCATACGCACACATGCATACAAGCATACATATACACATACATACATACATGATGATGGCAACGTCTTGTCAGACGAGTGCCACTCCCTCAGGCACTGAAAGTCCATGAGCCGAAAATGACTTTAGTCCTGCCGGCAAAATTCACACGCTCAAAAAGACATGACACTGAAGACGGTCACTAGTTTAAATACACATATATATATATATATATATATATATATATATATATATATATATGTATATATATATATATATATATGCATGCATTCATACATACATATATACATATACATATACATACACATACACACGTACATATAGCACACATGTATGCATACATACACAATACATAATAGACATACATATACATACATAAACATACACAAGACGGTCAATGGCATACATATATATATATATATATATATATATATATAAATGCAAATATACATATATACACATAGACACATACATATCTGTAAACATACACACATATATACATATATGCATACACAATGCATAATACACATACATACATATGCATACACACACGCATATACAAATACATACACATATACATACATATACACATATGTACACATATGCACATATATATATACATACACTTACCTACATATACATACACATACATGAATATGCATCTCATACACAAACATGCACATACATGCATACACATATACATGCATACATATACATACATACACACACGCATATATAAACATACACACACATGCATATATGCACATATACACATGCATATATACACATACATACAAACAATATATAGACGTATATACATACACACATATACATACATATACACATATACATACATATACACATAGATATACACACATATACATACACCTGTACATGAACATACATACACCTATGCATACATATACGCATATAATGGTGGCAGATCAATTAATATATGCTTTCATCATTTCAGGCCTACACGCGTCACAACTTTTCCATGGCTGAGGGAGTATTTATACACAAATGATATTACAGAGTTTTAGCTTTGTACGACAGCTAAATCTCTCTCTCGGTTAAAAATGGTGACTTCAGCAACAAGAAAGAGCACGATAGTTAGCAACAAGTAAAACTGCAGACCAGCTTAATGCAGGTATTGGTCTCCCGCTTTATGTTTTTTTTTATCTAAGATTCGTTTCTCCTACAGGGGTTGCCTTCACAACGGCTTACGGGAGCCCTCTCTACCTCACATACACATGAAAATAAACACATGCGTACATACAGATGTACGCCAACATACGTATGCATGTGTACACACATGCAACCGTAATCACGTAGAGGCACACAAATACGCACATACATACATATGCCTATACATACGTACACACACATATACATGCAAAATACACATTAAGAAACATTCCAAAAGTCATACATAGTAAGTGATCAGCGACTGAACCGTTTTTGTCCTTTTTCCTTCCTGATCGTTTTCCTCCTTCCTTTTTTTTTTAATAAAAAGTTTGTTTTAGGCTCACACATATGACATACATGATAATGATTATGATGATGTTGACAAATTCACACAAAATTTTCCAAATTACTCAACGTAGGAATCGACGAAAAACAACAGTCCACTTGATATGATTTACAGACACTTGGATTTTTTTTAAATAAAAAGTCTGTTTTAGACTCACACATATGCAGTACATGATAATGATTATGATCATACATACATACATACATACATACATACATACATAGAAATGCAACATAGTGCATATAAGTGCGTGGGAAAATATCAGCAGCAGCGAAGAATAGCTGACTTGCGAAGAGATTAACAGCAACAGAAACAGCAGCAATAGGCGAAAAAAGCGGATAGGCAAATTAGGATGTGTGCGCGAGTTGGCGCAACAAGAAATAGAGAAAATGCACCACGTGTTCGACAGAAGGAAAAGTCGACATGTAAGAAAATGGACGGGTAAATGTGAAGGCGATAAATGGCTACGGCCGGCGTGAAGACAGTGTACACTGGGCGAGATGGACGATGGCGAGAGAGCAATGGGGTTTCGAGGCGAGAGGGTAACAGTAATAAAGGCTTGTGTTAAAAAAATATGCATTCATTTTTCCCCCTTTGTTGTTTGTTACTGCTACATTACAGAAAGACGCAGTGAGTATTTCATAGTTTAGCCTGGGCAGGTGGTTAGGAATAATTTCCGATACGGAGATATAATGGTAGACATGTTAACATAGATATTTAAAAAAAATAAAAATAAAAATAAAAATAAAAAAAAAACGCGGAAAATGTCTGCGATTGCAATCCTTCCACTCCACACCCCACAGACAAATGATGACGACTAATTTAATCACGCCCGCAATGACGTAAAATGTGAAACGGATGTGTGAGGGAGTCATCCGGGTTCTGAAAAGAAACGGGAAGTTGTAGGTTTAGGGCGTGGACGGTTTACAATATCAGAGAAAATGATGATAATAATTCCAGAAGGAAACATGTTATTAAGGACAGTAGATTTGTTTCCATATGAGGCTGTCCTTCTGTTTTGGTTTCGTGTCCTCTCCACCAACCCGTTATCCTAGCGTTTCTCCAACTTTCACTGCCCCGCGCATATCACATACCCCCCACCACCTCATCATAAGCTGAAATGTGTGAGTCAGGATCATTTTCCCTCCTTCCCACCCTCAGTTCTTACTCTATGACACCCACACACGGTCTTTTGAATATTGGAGAGTTTGAATTACATACTAGACGCCATCCTCAAGTCTATTTCACGTCTCTGTACAGGTTTTTTTAAAGACAACTTGACACGAGGATACTTTAGTTTTACAAGCAGGCCTTGACCTAATAATCATAATAATATAATATTCAGAGCCTTAATCTGATCCATATCGACTCAAATATACAAATATACTGACCTATAGAAAGGTGACGGTGGCTAAGTAGTTAATGACACGAACTGACAACCTGTGTGTGTCAAGTTCGAATCCAGTAGGTTTACACTTCGGATGTTGGCGAACTATACGTGGTCTCTTTTGTATACGCTCCAGGTTTTTTTTTTTTTTTTGTCTAAAATAAAATTCTAACTAGAAATATAACGATGAAACCAATGCCAACAGCACATGCTTCTACTGTTTAGTAAACAAATGAAGTTTATAATACGAATAATGATGCAGCTTCTGTACAAACACGTTCTAAAATAGAGTACTTTTGCCACAAGCTTCGAAGGATCTGCCCAACAGAGTTCAAAACCGGGTTCGAAACCTAACAGGCGATGACCTTTTCTCCTTCCTGCAATCTCTGCCACAGAAGAGACATTCGGAGTCTATCAAATTTCTACTCTTATTTTTACGGAAGTGCCTATCTGAGATTCATTAAATGCCCCCCCCTTTGATAAAAAAACACTTATCAAGCTACAAACATTACTGTCAGGTTCTTCTACATTCTACCAGTGCCTTAATCGAAACGCAAATTCCATGAAGAAAGCTCCTTTCCCACAACTGCCCGACTGTGGAACTCTGTTCCGCTGACCTGCTTCCGGGCTAACTACAACATTTTTGTCTTCAAGTCTAATCTGAACAAGTTCTTTTATCTCGTCCCATTAAATAGTCAAATTCTGCCCAGTTCCCACGAAAAAATGATCACTACGCTGTTGTCTCACTGACAACCTTACGCTACTTAACCGTTATCCTCGAGTGGCGTCCGGGACTTGATAGATGGTGACTCACTCGTAAAAACAATCCTCCCTGATATCTTACATCAAGTAACATTCCTTAGAAAGAATACTTGAAAGAATTTTTGTTGAATCTGCACTTATCACACAATGCACATTAAGAGAAAAAGAGTTCTTGGTGTTGATGTTTTACCGGGGGAAATTAGAGATCGGAACTCAGTCGAGCATCTGCTTTGAAAATAATAATAGAGAAAAACTAATAAGGTGTCTTCTGTAAGAAAATGTCTGTGGGGAAGAGAAACGATCACCTCGCTATTACATTGAAAACTTTTTACTCGGTATTTGCTTCCTTTCTACCGCAGGAAGATGTAACACAAGGTCGAAAAGCTGGACAGCGTCCAGAGGAAAAGCACTTTGGCACATTAAAATTGCCTGAATAACCCTGTCTGCATTTCTTGGTTGGTGATTCAGATAATAAGTAATAGACTTACACGACCCCAAAGAGGTAAGACAATGCCTGGGAGGAAGAACCTTCTAGAAGTATCAGCGACTAATACAACAGGCTGATAAGCAAAAGGACGCCGAAATGGCCGAGTTTCTGTTGAGAATATGATGTTGATTTTGTGCTCGGTCAAGCAAAGAAAAGATGCACTGGACAGTAGATGTTGAGAGAAAAAAAAACATCTAAAAACGTATTTGACTGTTAAATAGACAAAGGATTGCATCAGACGTCAGATTTAATCTTTTGCTCCATTGCCTTAATTGATCGAAACCGAACCGGTAACAACTGATGAGATGATAGCTCTGGTAGAGTTATCCTGGCTTTCCAGATAAAGGTTTTAAAAAGAATATGAAATACACAAGTGGTACACATGTATATCCAGGTCATTTGAAGATAACATACAGCGCCTAGTATTTCAGCTCGACTGAACTCCAATCTATAGTCCTCCGTGCTAAACTTTCATAAAAACACTCAACTAGCTACAACAACGATCAACAATTTCCCCATCTCTCTGCCTGTGCCTAAATCCATACGCAGATTTTATGAACAAAGTTTCTTTCCCAGAACAGCCCTCCTTTGGAACACTGTTCCGCTGGTGTGCTTCCCGGTTGAATACAACATAATATCCTTCAAATCCAATATAAACAATTCCTTTTTGATCTGTCCCCATAAATAAGCAAACTCTACCCAATTTACACCATTAACGATTACTACACTACCACCTTACATTCATTAACCCTTATCCTCAAGTGGCCTTCAGGCCTTGATAAGTAGTGACTCCCACGTAATAAAAATGTCACCCATCTTGTACTGACCAGGTTCCACGTTTTTTAACTTGTTTAATCTAACGAAAATCTGCATGTTAACGCGATTATTCCGTATTTTCAAGCACATACCTAATTTCTAATTCAACATTATCTTGACATTTTCTTGAAGTCCTTATATTCAGCCACCATTTTCTCAGATAACTTAATTGCGTACGCGTCATTATTTTGTCAACAGCCAATCGGGAATGTCAGCGGGCACAACGATCTCAAAGCGCGAATCAAAGATGGCGTTAAGAAACGTTGTTGGTAATTGCTCGCAATTAAAGTTTCACTGACATTCACATATATCTATCGTCAAAAAAGGTTCGTGTTTATAGTAAACCCTGATAAAAGCTGGCATATCTCCACGCGTACTTATGTAAGGCTAACCGTTCTTGACAGTCTGGTTTATATAAAACTAGAAAGGGGGAATGTTTTAAGGCCATTCAGCATATAATTGAACACAACGAGCGCTTAAATACCGCTATAGGCAGCCATTAAACTCATTATCATATCATTTCCGATTTATTGTTGTTGATTTCCTGATCTATTAGCAGGGAAGCCCGACGTTGCTCGGGATTGAATGGGGATCAACAAATGCTCCACCCTCCTATAGTTGTATTGTCTCCGAAATCGTTTTTAATCGAATCAAATGGATTTCTATTCTAGTTGGAGAACCAACCCCTTACAGTGTACCTAAAGAAAGCATCACATGCTTCTCTAAAATTACTTAATCCATAATACATTTTTAGTTTATATTGCACTGTAGAGAATATTCTATTAATTTAATAAAATTATCTTTAAATAATAGCTTGATTTAGAGTTTAAAATGCAATAGTCAACTTTTATGGTTCAATCGTGTCACAAACAGAAACAAACTTTTGGAACGCGCCCTGTCTTATCAAAGAACCAAACGTTTATTTCATAACTATTTTTACATAATCACGTAATAGGAAAAATTAAACGTACAAGCGTCAAGTATCGTGGTTCAATTTTGCTCTAAAACGAAACCTACATTTCTAGCGCGCAACTGTCTTATAAAAGCATCTACAGTTAAGTTTATATGCTGGGCCTTACGGCTTGTCCGGTGATAAAATTGTTCAAATATACTTGAGATGTATACCGCAAGAGAGTATTTACTTTGGCTAAAATCGGACTTCATCCCTTTAATCTGATTGTTTCGATTATCGATTTTCAATACTTATCGGAAACATTTCGATAGTAAACCTACATAAGAACACTCTCGGACATATAAAGTACTTTCGTGTGCAATTTCAAAAAATCGGCCCAGTCGCTGTGAAGTACATAAGGAAATCTCTCTCTCTCTCTCTCTCTCTCTCTCTCTCTCTCTCTCTCTCTCTCTCTCTCTCTGTCTCACTTTCACACACACACACACATACATAAGTTCCTTTTTATATAATAGGAAACATTATACTATATATTTTAAAGTATTTATTCTATTTAAGTATCTTTTATTTTAACCGATAATTCAATTTCAATTTGAAATAAGTTACACAGCTTCTAATCTAGCTAACTGACCAACACACACACACACACACACACACATATATATATATATACACACACACACATATATATATATATATATATATAAACTATCACCTTTGTTATTAATATTTTACTGTACTATCATTATCATAACTATTAATTACATTATTTTTACCGTTTAACAATTTCATTTCTATTCCATTATACATATTGAAATGAATTGCGTCTCATTTTTGCCGTTTGAATTAAACGCTATTACGTTGCAACAATTTTTTTTAAAATTAAAGAATAAAAAAAATAAATAAAAAATACAATCTTCTTGCGCAAACTGCTAAAATAATCCACGTGAACTTTTTCGAACATGATTGCTAGGAATGATCGCTGTCCACATTACAATTTCCAGTTTGTTTTTTTTCAACGGCTATCTTTTTCTTTTTCATTACGATACTTTTTTGCGACCAAGAGCGGAGAAATGCAAAAAATAACAATAAAAATATTAAATACAAAAAGTAATATCGTTTTTCATGCTTCAAAAAATCCCTCAAAACCTTTAAATCACTATATATATATATATATATATATATATATATATATATATATATGAAAGGTAGATTGCAACATTTAATGCTAATAAAGAATAACCTTCTTTGCTTTAACAACTACAAACATGACAAATAACACAATCCGAGTGCCCATATTTCAAACTCCTCGGCGTATAATACGCAGGCAACATGAATTAGAACAAAAACATTGCGGATATTGCCAAAGTTGATGCAAAAAAGGTTGACTCTATCAACTATGCTCGAAAATTACTAACACCAGAGAGCCTCCTGCATTTTTAAAAAGCCACAGTACTCCTATGCATAGAGTTTTGCTCCCTTATCTAGGCTGGAGCGTCTGTTGCTAGCCTGTCACTCTTAGAAATGGTCCTCCAAAAATTCTCAAATCTATTAGGTCTCGCACTATCGACCAAACACCGCGCAATTTCGTATTCCGTCTCCTGTTTTACTTTAATGGAATGTTCTATGGTGAATTTGTTACAGTTATTTGACGTACATATTTCTGACTAACAAAGCAAGTAGTAAAAACGACCGTGTTACAGCAAAACCTTAATAGGTTAGCATTTTTACTTCAGGCCACCGGTTATAAACATGTGAACTGGGGGAAATTAAGTACCTATAAATGCCAAGGCGTCCGCAGTTAAAAGTCATAAAGGATAATCAACGACCTTGAAACCCCATTTGTGTGCGTGTGTGTGTGTGTGTGGGTGTGTGTGTGTGTGTGTGTGTGTGTGTGTGTGTGTGTTTGTGTGTGTGTGTGTGTGTGTGTGTGTGTGTGGATAGAAGGAGAGAGGGAGAAGGGGAGAAAGAGATTAACCAAAGGATAGTTTAGTGCAGGCCAACAGACAAAAAAAAAAGAAGAGAAAAAAAGGAGTGAAAGAGGGAGTAGCGAGGAGTCTCGTATATTCCGGAATGTCAATTAGTTATGAGTCAGTGTTGACCAAGCATTAGGTGACTGCTGAGATTCTTAGATGCTGAAAAACATTTCTGTCTTATAGTTTATTCCTCAGGCTGCTTGAGTAGACATTTCCTCCCCGTCTCCTGCTTTACTTGCTCTACTAATATTACTAAGTCTTAATGTAATGCGAACAAACATCTCGCTCGCTAACTTCCCTGTACACAACCCCAAATAGTAGTCCGTTCGTTACAAGTGGCAGTATGCCTTATTTAGGTTTAAAAAAGTAAATATATATGTATGGTTATATGTATACATAAAAACAAGTGTTAATATTTATTCGATAATATATTATAGTTATAAAGCGATTAAATTATAAATAAATAAATAATAAAGCTATTAAGTTATTAAGAAATTTAAGTTTAGACCTCCTTGGAAAATTAAGAAAAAAGCTAACCTATTAAGGTTCTGCTGTAACACGGTCGTTTTTACTACTTTATCGTTATTCCCATGGCAGGTGCTCGTCTGAGCTCGAATCCCTCGGCCCCCCTCGCCAATCTTTCATGAGAAACACCCGTCTGGCTGAAACTACTATCAATAATTTTCCCCACTCTTTATCTGTGCCTAAATCCAAACGTAGATTCCATGAGCAAAGCTTCTTTCTTAGAACTGCACGCCAGTGGAACTCTCTGCCGCTTGCCTGTTTCCTACCTGACTTCAACTTGGACGTCTTCAAGTCCAACATAAACAAGCTCCTGACAAACCGCCCCCTTAAGTAAAACACTCTATCAAAGTCCCCACTACTAATGATTGCTACAATACTATCTCATTGATTACTGTACACGCAATAACTCTTATCCCTGAGTGGCCTTCGACAAGAACATACTGGTAAAATACTTTTACGTGGAGAGAGCTCAAAACCTCTGCGAAAAAGTGTCTCATCCATTGTGCTACATTCGACACCAGTTTTTGTCATCAAATTGCAATCATCATACCCTTATTAAAATTCCTTTATTTTTCTCTCAATTATTTTTTATGATTACGCGTTTTTCTCTAAAATAAAAAAAACTTTAATACTATTCATTTTTATATAATATTTTATTATTATTATTTCAAAAACATCAATCGTCCCTATATAATTTTTCATAATCATTCGATTTTTGAATTTTTGTAGAACTTTATTTTAGTTTTTGACAATTTTTTCAGTTTGTGACAACTCTTCATAAAATACTGGTAAAAAAGCTTTTTTACGTGTAAGGAGCTCAAGAATTCCCTGAAAAGATTCTCACTCATTGTTCAACATTGTGACTGGGTTCGAGTGTCTCGATCAGTAATAATTATTTCTTCCTAATTTGATGTATATGTGTGTGTGTCTGTGTGTGTATGTGTGTGTGTCGTTTGTTTTTATATGAACATTATTGTTTACATATGTGCATCATGTTTCGGTGTTGTCCATATTTAAGGCTCCTATATACCTGCTCTATCCTCCATTAAGCACTTTTTAATAACCACGCAAGTTTCATTGGATAGGCATTTAGGAAACCAATCTATACAACACACACACACACACACACACACACACACACACACACACATATGTATATATATATATATATATATATATATATATATATATATATATATATATTCACTATAATAATTATTAACTACCTAGAAGCACTAGTTTTTCATCCTTTCGGGAATCATCTCATCGCAGTGAGTCAGGATTAACGCTGGTCGATAAATTCGAACCCGGCAACAAAGCAATTTCTGACTCTATTAGCAAGGACCACATCCATTCGGCTACCGATATCGCGAGAAATATTGTTGAAATTTAAACATTTATTTTTAAATTTTTGAACGTCTGCCAGATTAATCTAATCATTATATGAGGATCTGAACATGCGACCTAAAGTGACCGACTTAATTTCAACTGTAAATATATATAAATATATATATATATATATGTATATATATATGTGTGTGTGTGTGTATATATATATATATATATATATACGAGCAAACAGTTAATAAAACATGTTAAAAAACACTTTGAAATGAGTTAAAAACATATTTGATCTGAAAAGGAAACACTAGATAAGTGGATAGTCCTTAATCCGCGGAGTTTCGAAGAAATACTTTCCTTCTCATCAGAGGATAGGAATTAGCAAAATGCGGGATCGGATTTTGCATGCAAAAGTATTTGATGAAACAACAAGTAAGTCAAAGATCTTACTTGAAAACAAAAAAAAATGTCAAGCAGAGGGAAAATGGTGAAGAAAAAGGTGATTACACATGAATGGATATATATATATACAAGAAGCAACCACAGAATTAGCGCATAAGCCTGACGAATCCTATAGTGGATGAAACGCAGAATATTCAGTGTAGCTTAATCGCCATATATATTTTATAAATTACTAAATTACTATATATATATATATATATATATATATATATATATATATATATATATATATATATATATGACATGAAGGCTTTCTCGGTGGACAGGAATACATGGGAAGCCTCTGCAGCTGACAGAACTGCCTGGAGGAAAATGATACGCCAGGGGATTATCATCAGCGAGAGGACCCTCCATGTTGAAAACGCTGCAAAGAGAGCTAGGAGAAGAGCGAGTGTACAGGTGGAACAGCCGGACGAAGCGGTAAATTGCATAACAACCTTCGTATGTCAGGGTTGTGGCAGACTATGCAAATCAAGAATTGGTCTCTACAGTCACACAAAAGGATGCATACAGGCAAAATCTTAATCCGGCGCTGATCCATAGTCGTTTCGACTGACGGATGCCATACGCATATATATATATATATATATATATATATATATATATATATATATATATATATATATATATATACACGTATGCAAGGTGGCATTGTTCCTTGTTTGGGGGTAAAAATGTAATAAAATAGAAGAGGGCAAAAATTACGAAAGGCAATCGAGAAAGTTGCCCATACTATCCATCATCGTAGTTGATTATCACAAATTCATTTGTCATAACAAGCATCTCCAGTCACCCAGTTTAATTCCGTCCTCATTTGTTATCTTCATCCGTTCTTGTTGCTGTTTGAATACTGAAGTCGCGTCAAAAAGCGATGGAGTTGAGGGATATCGGTTGTGGATCAAATATTATCCCCTTACATCGACCAGGTCCATTTTTATTTATCGACTGCCAGCCCCTCCTCCATTATAAATAAATGCAGCTTCCTTCTCGTTACACTAGGGACCATCAACTGGTTTGGCATTTTTGCTTTGCAAATGAATCATGTCTGAGACCCACTCCCACGCTTACTCCCTTTTGTTGAACTCCCTGATTCAATTGCAGCTGGTTTCCTGTCTCATGATGACTGAGGCAATCTATTAGTGTTTTCTGGATGCACAAGATGAGGGATAGAAAAAAAGACGAGCATCAGACTATGTAATCAAATAACAAATTTATCTAATATATATGATGAGCTGCGAAACAGCGAAACAGTACTGTATGTGGATGACTATATATATATATATATATATATATATATATATATATATATATATATATATATATACGAGCAAACAGTTAATAAAAAATGTTTAAAAAATCGGTTTCAAAATGAAGAATAAACAAAATCAATAAATTATTATTAAAAACGTATTGTCTATCTCAATAAAAAAACATCGTTTCCAAAACGATCGTAAAATTTATTGATTTTGTTTGAAACCGATTTTTAATTATAAATTACGAATCATTTTAATATATATATATACACACACACACACACACACACACACACACACACATATATATATATATGGGATGATATTTGCAAGGACTACCAAAGTTGTACAAGTTAAGGCGTTATTTTTTACTTTTGTTTTTAGTGCTGATGTTTGTGACCTATCTGGGGCGACCGGGCAAGTTGTTGTTGTTGTCTAGCAAGACCAATTGCACTATCACCTCTGACCTTTCGTCTCCTTTTTCTGTTGAGGGTTCTCATTTTCTCCTAATGCACACACCCGGAGAAAGACAAACTTTTCCAACGCCAGGGTTTCCGTCACCTAATGCTTGGTCAACACTGACTCATAACTGCTTGACATTCCGGAATATACTAGACTCCTCGCTACTCCCTCTTTCACACCTTTTTTTCTATTCATTTTTGTCTGTTGGCCTGCACTAAAAAATTCTTTGGTTCATCTCTTTCTCCCCTTCTCCCTTTCTCTTTCTATCCACACACACACACACACACACACACACACACACACACGCGCGCGCGCACACGCACACACAAAAACACACACACATACATACATACACACACACGCACACGCACACACAAACACACACACACACACACACACACATACATACATACATACATACACACACACATACACATATACACATATGTGCAAAGGAAAAATATTACATCTTATTTCTAAGGTTGGAGACGCTAATAACTGTATAATCGTTAAAATATATTATACATAAACAATAATAATATATATAAATAAAAAAATTAACACGTAAAATCATCTATGACCTTGGGGTATAACTGTTAACACACTCGACCATAGTATTTAGTCTGAAGATCGGATCCGAAAACACCAAGCTACACTGACAAACGGTAGAACAGCGACCACGTGTTTTAAATTACTGTTTACTATGTATGAATTTATTTATTTCATCTCTGTAAAAATCGCTAGGCTCAAATTCATGGAATCACGTAAATAATTCAAAGCAAAACCCCGCCTTACTTATTATTCGTTTTATTACCACTGCTATTGCTCGCCTTATTACCAGTACGATTACAACTATTATTACTAACATTATTGCAATATAACCTGCTTTAGTCATACTGCTATTGCTCGCCTTATTAGCGGTGCTTTTTACAACAATTATTACTAACATTATTGCCAGTCTTACCTGCTGTATTACCACTGCTATTGCTCGCCTTATTAGCAGTGCTTTTTACAACTATTATTACAGTATCACCTGCTTTATTAACACTGCTATTGCTCGCCTTATTAGCAGTGGGTTTAACAACTACAATTACTAACCTTATTGCCAGTATCAGGTGCTTGATTAACACTGCTATTGCGCGCCTGATCAACACTGCTTTTACAACTACTATTACTAACATTATTGCCAGTGTAATCTGCTTTTGTCACACTGCAGTTGGTCGCCTTTTAAGCAGTGTTTTTTACATGTATTATTACTAACCTTATGGCCAGTATAATCTGCTTTAGAAACATTGCTATTGTTCGCTTTAATAGCAGTGATTTTAACAACTAATATTACTAACCTTATTGCCATTATCACCGGCTTATTAAAGACTGCTACGGTACGCCTTATTAAAACTGCCGTTTACAACCACTATAACTAACCTTATTTCCAGTATCACCTGCTTAATTAACACTGCTATTGGTCGCCTTATCAGCAGTGTTTTTACAACTACTATTACTAACCTTATTGCCAGTATCCCCCGTATTATGGACACTGCTATTGCCCGCCTTATTAGAAGAGCTTTTTACAACTACAATTACTAAGCTTATTGCCAGTAGAACCTACTTTATTGACACTGCTATTGCTCGCCTTAATATTAGGGCTTTTTACAACGACAATTACTAAACTTATTGCCAGTATCACCTGCTTTATTGACACTGCTATTACTCGCCTTATTAGCAGTGCTTTTTTACAACTAAAATTACTAATCTTATTGCCAGCATCACCTGCTTTGTTGACACTGCTATTGCTCGCCTTATTAACAGTGCGTTTTAAACTATTATTACTAACCTTATTGCCATTATTAGCTGCTTTATTGACACTGCTATTGCTCGCCTTATTAGCAGTGCTTTCTACAATTACAATTACTAACCTTATGGCAAGTATAACCTGCTTTATTGAAACTGCTATTTCTCGCCTTACTAGCGATGTTTTTAAAACTATTATTACTACCTTTATTGCCAGTATCACTTGCTTTATTGACACTGCTATTGTTCGCATTATAACAAGTGCTTTTTATACCTATTATTAATAACCGTATTGCCAGTATCACCTGCTTTAGTAACACTGCTATTGCTCGCCGTATTAGTAGTGCTTTTTATAACTACAATTACTAACCTTGTTGCAAGTATCACCAGCTTTATTGAACTGCTATTGCTCGCCTTATTATCAGTGCTTTTTATAAACAAAAAATACTTATATTATTGCCAGTATCACTTGCTTATTAAAGACACCTATTGCTTGCCGTATTAGCAGTGCTTTTTATAATTAAAATTACTAAATTTATTGCCCATATAACCAGCTTTACTGACACTGCTATTGCTTGTCTTATAAACAGTGCTTTTTATAACAAAAAATACTAACCTTATTGCAAGAATCACTTGCTTTATTTACACTGCTATTGCTCGCCTTATTAGCAGTGCTTTTTACAACTACAATTACTAAGCTTATTGCCAGTATAACCTGCTTTATTTACACTGCTATTGCTGGCCTTATTAGTACTGCTTTTAACCAGGACAATTACTAAACTTATTGCCAGTATCACCTGCTTTATTGACACTGCTATTACTCGCCTTATTAGCAGTGCTTTTTACAACTACAAATACTTACCTTATTGTCAGCATCACCTGCCTTATTGATACTGCTATAACTTACCTTATTGCCATTATCAGCTGCTTTATTGACACTGCTGTTTCTCGCCTTATTAGAAGTGCTTTTTAAAACTACGATTACTAACCTTATTGCAAGTATCACCTGCTTATTAACACTGCTATTTCTCGCCTTATTTGCAGTGTTTTTTAAACTATTATTAGTACCCTTATTTCCAGTATCCATAGCTTTATTGACACTGCTATTGCTAGCTTTATAACAAGTGCTTTTTACACCTATTATTACTAACCTTATTGCCAGTATCACCTACTTTATTAACACTGCTATTACCCGCCTTATTAGCAGTGCTTTTTATAACTCAAATTACTAACCTTAATGCAAGAATCACCTGCTTTATAAACACTGCTATTGCTCGCCTTATTAGCAGTGTTTTTTACACATACAATTACTACCCTTATTACCAGTATCAGCTGCTTTATTTAGACTTCTATTGCTCGCCTTATTGGAAGGGCTTTTTACAACTATTATTACTAACCTCATTGTCAGTATCACCTGTTTTATTGACATTGCTAATGCTCGACTTAGTAGCAGAGCTTTTTACAACTATCAATACTTACCGTATTGCCTGTATAACCTGCTTTATTAACACTGTTATTACTCGCCATATTCGCAGTGCTTTTTATAACAAAAATTACAAACCTTATTGCCAGTATGACCTGCCTTATTGACACTACTATTGCTCGCCGTATTAGCAGTGCTTTTTATAACTAAAATTACTAACCTTGTTGCAAGTATCACCTGCTTTATTGAACTGCTATTGCTCGCCTTACAGAATTTTCTTATATTATTGCCAGTATCACCTGCTTATAAAAGACTGCTATTGCTCGTCGTATTAGCAGTACTTTTTATAAATAAAATTACTAAAATTATTGCCAATATAACCTGCTTTATTGACACTGCTATTGCTTACCTTATTAACAGTGCTTTTTATAACTACAATTACTAACCTTATTGCCAGTATCCCCCGCTTTATTTACACTGCTATTGCTGGCCTTATTAGTACTGCTTTTTACCACGACAATTACTAAACTTATTGCCAGTATAACCTGCTGTATTAACACTGCTATTACTCGCCTTATTAGCAGTGCTTTTTACAACTACAAATACTAAGCTTATTGCCAGCATCACCTGCTTTATTGACACTGCTATTACTCGCCTTATTAACAGTGCTTTTTAAACTATTATAACTTTCCTTATTGCAATTATAACCTGCTTTGTTGACACTGCTATTGCTCGCCTTATTAGCAGAGTTTTTACAACACCAATTACTAACCTCATTGTCAGTATAACCTGATTTATTGACACTGTTATTGCTCGCCCTATCAGCAGTGCTTTTTTAAACTTTAATTTCTTACCTTATTGCAAGTATCACCTGCTTTATTGACAGATCTATAATTCTTCTTATTAGCAGTGAAACTTGCTTTATTAACACCGTTATTGCGCGCCATATTAGCAGTGCATTTAATAACCAATATTCCAAACCTTCTTGCCAGTATCACCTGCTTTATTGACACTGCTATTGCTCGCCGTATATGCAGAGCTTTTTTATGACTACAATTACTAACCTTGCTGCAAGTATAACCTGCTTTATTGAACTGCTATTGCTCGCCGTATTAACGGTGCTTTTTAGAACAAAAATTACTTATATTATTGCCAGTATCACCTGCTTATTAAAGACTGCTATTGCTCGCCGTATTAGCAGTGCTTTTTATAATTAAAATTACTAAAACTATTGCCAAAATAACCTGCTTTATTGACACTGCTATTGCTCGGCTTATTTGCAGTACTTTTTAGAACTACAATTACTAAGCTTATTGCCAGTATAACCTGCTTTAATTACACTGCTATTGCTGGCCTTATTCGTACTGCTTTTTACCACGACAATTACTAACTTTATTGCCAGTATCACCTGCTTTATTAACATGCCTATTGTTCGCCTTATTAGCAGTGATTTTACAACTACAATTACTAACCTTATTGTCAATATCACCTGCTGTATTAACACTGCTATTTCTCGCCTTATTAGCAAAGCCTTTTACAACTATTATTACAACCATTATTGCCAGTATCACTTGCTTCATGTTCACTGCTATTTCCCGCCTTATTACAGTGCTTTTAGAACTACAATTACTAACTTTATTGCCAGTATCACCTGCTTTATTGACATTGCTATTGCTCAACTTATAACAATTTATTAGTATACCTATAATTACTAATCTAATTGCCAGTATCACTTGCTTTCTTAAAACTGTAATAGCTCGCCTTATCAGTAGTACATTTTACAACTACAATTACTAACTTTATTGCAAGTATCTCCTGCTTTATTGATACGTCTAGTGTTCGCCTTGTTAGCAGTGATTTTTCCAACTATTATCACTAACCGTAATGCCAGTATCAACTGCTTTATTTACACTGCCATTGCTCGCTTTATTAGCAGTGATTTTTACAACTATTATTAGTAACCTTATTGCAAGTATCACCTGCTTTATTGAAACTGCTAGTGTTCGCCTTATTATCGGTGTTTGATACAACTACAATTACTAACCTTATTGCCAGTATCCCCTGCTTTATTGACACTGCTATTGCTTGCCTTATTAGCAATGATTTTGTCAACTAACGTCATTGTCAGTATCACCTGCTTTATTATCACCGTTAATGCTCGCCTTATTAGTAGTGCTTTTTACAACTACAATTACAAACCTTATTGCAGTGTATCACCTGCTTTATTGACACTACTATTGCTCTCCTTTATAGTAGTGCTATTTATAACTACAATTACTAACCTTATTGTCAGTAACACCTGCTTTATTCACACCGCTATTGCTAGCCTTATAAGCACTGCTGTTTCAACTAAAATTACTAACCTTATTGCCAATATCACCTGCTTTCTTAACACTGCTCGGTTTATTAGCAGTGCTTTTTACAATTACAATTACTAAACGTATTGCCAGTATCACCTGCTTTGGTGACACTGCTTTTGCTTGCCTTATTAGCAGTGATTTTTACAACTGTTATTACTAACCCTATTGCCAGTAGCACCTGCTTTATTGACACTGCTATTGCTCGCCTTATTAGCAGTTCTTTTTATAAGTGCGATTACTCAGCTTAATGCCAGTGTCAACTGCTTTATTGGCACTGCTATTGCTCGCCTTATTAGCAGTGCTTTTTACAAGAATACTATCCTCATTGTCAGTATCACCTGCTTCATCTACACTGCTATTTCTCGCCTTATTAGCAGTTCTTTTTACAAGTGCGATTACTAACTTTATTGCCAGTATCACCTGCTTTATTTACACTGCTTTTGCTCGCTTTATTAGCAGTGTTTTTGATAAGGAAAGCATCATTAGCAGTGCATTTTATAACTGGAAATACTAACCCTATGACCAGTATTACCTGCTTTGTTGAAATTGCTTTTGCTAGCCTTATTTGCAGTGCTTTTTATAACAGTAATTTTTACAACCAATGTTACTACGCCTATTGCTAGTATCACCTGCTTTATTGACACTGCCATTGCTCGCCTTATTTGCAGTGCTTTTTATAACTAAAATTACTAAACTTATTGCCAGTATAACCTGCTTTATTGACACTGCTATTGCTCGCCTTATTAGTAGTGCATTTTACAACTAAAATTACTACGCTTCTTCGCAGAATGATCTGCTTTATTGACACTGCTATTGCTTGCCTTATTAGCTGTGCGTTTTACAACTAAAATTACCAACCTTATTGCCAATATGATCTGCTTTATTGGCACTGCTAGTGCTGGGCAGATTAATAGTGCTTTTTATAACTACAATTACTTACCTTATTCCCAGTATCACATGCTTTATTGACACTGCTATTGCTCGCCTCATTAGCAGTTCTTTTTACACCTATTATTATCATTAACCTTATTGTCACTATAACATGCTTTATAGATACTGCTATTGCTCCCCTTATTAGCAGCGCTTGTTACAACTATTATTACTTACCGTATTGCCAGTATTACCTGCTTTATTGACACTGCTAATGCTCGCCTTAATATTAGTGCTATTTATAACTACAATTACTACCTTTATTGCCAGAATCACCTGCTTTATTTGCACTGCTATTGCTCGTCTTCTTAAAAAAAACTTTTACAACTATGATCACAAACCTTATAGCCATTATCGCCTGTTGATAACACGGCTATTACTCGCCTTATTAGCAGTGTTTTTTAATAAGAAAAGCCTCATTAGCAGTGGCTTTTATAACTACAAATACTAACCTTATGGCCAGTATCACCTGCTTTATTCACATGTCAATTGCTCGCCTAAAAATCACTGCTGTTGTAACTAAAATTACTAACCTTATTGCCAATATAATCTGTTTTTTTAACACTGCTATTGCTCGGTTTAGTAGTAGTGCTTGTTACAACTACTATTACTAACCTTATTGCCAGTATCACCTGCTTTATTAACACTGCTATTGCTCGCCTTATAAGCACTGCTTTTTCAACTAAAATTACTACCCATATTTTCGATATCACCTGCTTTATTGACACTGCTACTGCTCGCCTTATTAACTGTTTTTTACAACTACAATTACTAAAAACTAATTTCCAGTATCATATGCTTTGTTGACACTGTTTTTGCTCGCATTAATAGCAGTAGTTTTTACAACTATTATTACTACACCAATTGCCAATATCACGTGTTTTATTGACACTGCCATATCTCGCCTTATTTGCAGTGCGATGTATAACTACAATTACTAACCTTATTGCCAGTATAACCTGCTTTATTGACACTGCTGTTGCTCGTCTTATTAGTAGTGCTTTATACAACTAAAATTACTACCCTTATTCGGAGAATGACATGCTTTGTTGACACTGCTATTGCCCGCCTTATAAGCTGTGCTTTTTAAAACTACAATTACTAAGCTAATTGCTAGTATAACATGTTTTATTGACACTGCTTTTACTCGCCTCCGTAGCAGTGCTTTTTTTTCTCCGTAGCAGTGCTATTATCATTATTAACATTATTGACATTATAACATGCTTTATTGAAACTGCTATTGCTCGCCTTATAAACAGGGCTTTTTACACCTACAGTTACTAATATTATTGCCATTAATACCTTCTTTTTTTACACTGCTATTGATCGCCTTATTAGCAGTGCTTTTTACAACTACGATTACTAACCTTAATGCCAGGTTCACCTGCTTTATGTACACTGCTATTGCTCGCCTTATTAGGAATCCATTTTACAACTAACATTTATAACCTTATTGCCAGTATCACCTGTTTTATTGACACTGCTATTGCTCGCCTTATAAGCAGGTGTTTTTACAACTACAATTACTAAGCTTTTTGCCAGTATCACTTGCTTTATTGACACTACTATTGATCGCTTTATTAGCAGTGCTTTTTACAACTAGGATTACTAACCTAATTGCCAGTATAACCTGCTTTATTGACACTGATATCGCTCGCCTTAATAGTAGTGCTTTTTACAACAATTTGTACTAATCTTATTGCCAGTATCACCTGCTTTATGGACACTGATATTACTCGCCTTATTAGCAGTGCTTTTAACAACTAAAATTACTAACCTCTTGAAAGTATGCGATGCTTATTGACACTGCTATTGCTCGCCTTATTAGCATTGCTTTTTACAACTATTATTACTAACCTTATTTCCAGTATCACCTACTTTATTGACACTGCTGTTGCTCGTCTTATTAGCAATGATTTTTTCAACTATTATTACTAACCTTATTATCTGTCAGTATCACCAGCTTTATGGACACCGCTATTGCTCGCCTTAGTAGTAGTGCTTTTTACAACTACAATTACTAACCTTATTCTCATTATAAAATGCTTTATTTACACTGCTATTGCTCGCCTTATTAGCAGGGCTTTTTACAACAATTATTACTAACCTTATTGCCAGTATCACAGGCTGTATTTTACACTGCTATTGCTCGCCTTATTAGCAGTGCTGTTTACAACTACAATTACTAACCTTATTGAAAGTATAACATGCTTTATTGACACTGCTATGTCTCGCCTTGTTAGAAGTGCTTTTTACAACAACTAACCTTATTGCAAGTATCACTTGCTTGATTGACACTGTTATTGCTCGCCTTATGTGCAGTGCTGTTTTCAACTACAATTACTTACCTTATTTCCGATATAACCTGCTTTATTGATTCTGCTATTGCTGAGCTTATTAATAGTGCGTTTTACAACTACAATTACTAACCTTATTGGAAGTATCAACGCTTTATTGACACTGCTATTGCTCGCCTTATAGCAGTGCTATTTACAACTATTACTACTTACCTTATTGCCAGTATAACCTGATTTATTAACACTGCTATTGCTCGCCTCATTACCAGTGTTTATACAACTACTATTACTTACCGTATTTCCAGTATCACCTGATTTATTGACAGTGCTATTGCTCGCCTCATTATCAGTGCTTTTTACAACTACGATTACTAACCTTATTGCCAGGTTCACCTGCTTTATTTACATTGCCATTGCTCGCCTTCTTAAAAATACTTTTTAAAACTATTATTAGTAACCTCATCGCAAGTATCACCTGTTTTATTAACACTGCTATTGGTCACCTTAGCAGTGCTTTTAAATAAGGAAAGCCTTTGTAGCAGTGCCTTTATAACTGCAATTACTAAACTTATTGCCAGTATAACCTGATTTATTAACACTTCTAGTGCTCGCCTTATTAGCAGTGCTTTTTCAACTAAAATTGCTAACATTATTGCCAATATCACCTGCTTTGTTTACACTGCTAATGCTCGGCTTATTAGCAGTGCTTTTTACAACTACAATTACTAACTTTACTCCCAGTATAAACTGCTTTTTTGACACTGCTGTTGCGCGCCTTCTTAGCAATGCTTTTTGCAACTACAATTACTAACTTTATTGCCAGTATCACCTGCTTTATTGACACTGCTATTGCTAGCCTTATTAGCAGTGCTTTTTACAACTACAATTACTAACTTTGTTACCAGTATCACCTGCTATATTGACACCGCTATTGCTCCCCTTATTAACAGCGCTTTTTCAACTACAATTATTAACCTTATTGCCAATATCACTTGCTTTATTTAGACTACTATTGCTCGCCTCATTAGCAGTGCCTTTTACAACTATATTTACTAACCTTATTGCCAGTATAACCTGCTTTATTAACACTGCTATTGCTAGCCTTATTAGCAGTGCTTTTTACAACTACAATTACTAACTTTGTTACCAGTATCACCTGCTATATTTTGCACCGCTATTGCTCCCCTTATTAACAGCGCTTTTTCAACTACAATTATTAACCTTATTGCCAATATCACCTGCTTTATTGACACTGCTATTGCTCGCCTTATTAGCAGTGCTTTTTACAACTACAATTACTAACCTTATTGCCAGTATCACCTGCTTTATTGACACTGCTATTGCTCGCCTTATTAGCAGTGGTTTTCCAACTACAATTACTAACCTTTTTGCCAATATCACTTGCTTTATTTAGACTACTATTGCTCGCCTCATTAGCAGTGGTTTTCCAACTACAATTACTAACCTTTTTGCCAATATCACCTGCTTTATTGACACTACTATTGCTCGCCTCATTAGCAGTGGTTTTCCAACTACAATTACTAACCTTATTGCCAGTATCACCTGCTTTATTGACACTACTATTGCTCGCCTCATTAGCAGTGGTTTTCCAACTACAATTACTAACCTTATTGCCAGTATCACCTGCTTTATTGACACTACTATTGCTCGCCTCATTAGCAGTGGTTTTCCAACTACAATTACTAACCTTATTGCCAATATCACCTGCTTTATTGACACTACTATTGCTCGCCTCATTAGCAGTGGTTTTCCAACTACAATTACTAACCTTTTTGCCAGTATCACCTGCTTTATTGACACTACTATTGCTCGCCTCATTAGCAGTGGTTTTCCAACTACAATTACTAACCTTATTGCCAGTATCACCTGCTTTATTGACACTACTATTGCTCGCCTCATTAGCAGTGGTTTTCCAACTACAATTACTAACCTTATTGCCAGTATCACCTGCTTTATTGACACTACTATTGCTCGCCTCATTAGCAGTGGTTTTCCAACTACAATTACTAACCTTATTGCCAGTATCACCTGCTTTATTGACACTACTATTGCTCGCCTCATTAGCAGTGGTTTTCCAACTACAATTACTAACCTTATTGCCAGTATCACCTGCTTTATTGACACTACTATTGCTCGCCTCATTAGCAGTGGTTTTCCAACTACAATTACTAACCTTATTGCCAGTATCACCTGCTTTATTGACACTACTATTGCTCGCCTCATTAGCAGTGGTTTTCCAACTACAATTACTAACCTTATTGCCAGTATCACCTGCTTTATTGACACTACTATTGCTCGCCTCATTAGCAGTGGTTTTCCAACTACAATTACTAACCTTATTGCCAGTATCACCTGCTTTATTGACACTACTATTGCTCGCCTCATTAGCAGTGGTTTTCCAACTACAATTACTAACCTTATTGCCAGTATCACCTGCTTTATTGACACTACTATTGCTCGCCTCATTAGCAGTGGTTTTCCAACTACAATTACTAACCTTATTGCCAGTATCACCTGCTTTATTGACACTACTATTGCTCGCCTCATTAGCAGTGGTTTTCCAACTACAATTACTAACCTTATTGCCAGTATCACCTGCTTTATTGACACTACTATTGCTCGCCTCATTAGCAGTGGTTTTCCAACTACAATTACTAACCTTATTGCCAGTATCACCTGCTTTATTGACACTACTATTGCTCGCCTCATTAGCAGTGGTTTTCCAACTACAATTACTAACCTTATTGCCAGTATCACCTGCTTTATTGACACTACTATTGCTCGCCTCATTAGCAGTGGTTTTCCAACTACAATTACTAACCTTTTTGCCAATATCACTTGCTTTATTTAGACTACTATTGCTCGCCTCATTAGCAGTGCTTTTTACAACTATATTTACTAACCTTATTGCCAATATCACCTGCTTTATTAACACTACTATTGCTCGCCTTGTTAACATTTGCCTTGACATTTACGTTTCCAAATCTTTACAGTTTAAGAAACGCGTTGCCAAATTTTTTTCTCTGCTGAATACAACATAGTTTTCTAAACATAAAATATCAATAAACGCTTGCCATATATTGGACTCATTAGTGACATCATCAGATACTTATTCCATCATTTTCATTCGTCTTTAGTTGTAATAATCATTCATTTATGAATGAAAGGCCAGATTCTAATCATATTTTTTTTCAAATTTCACTTTTTTTCATCAAATTGTTATGTAATGTGTCCTTTTAGGCTGTGATCATAGCGTAATATCTGTTAACTGTGGCAAGCGGGACAAGGGTCAAAACATTATGATTGTTATTGTATTATTATTAATTGATTTGAGCGACGGGTGGTCGCTTGATCAGTTATTATGATTAGAAGAATAAACAATTAAATTGTGGAAGAAATTATTGACGTGTAAATCGCAAAAATAATGTGAAAATATATGTAAACATTATTTTGGGGTTTTGAATAATAATAAACAAATAACTAGTTGTGGACATTAGGTTGGTCTGAGACAGGTAATTAGGTGAGTAAGAGAACACGTGATGTAGTTCGTTTTGGAGAGGTTCAGAGAGTTGAGAATTGAACACCAGAGCGGACAGACGTCTAGACATGCGTGGACAGACAGCTAGGAGCGGGCTGTAAGAATAGGAAATTTAGACGAACTGCAGATCCTGTGAAAACTATTTGAGACAACTGTAATAAATGTATATTAATAAAATATAAGGAGTTGTTTAAATGTTTAAATGGTTTCACAAATATGAGTAGATGTCTCAATTGGATGGTGCTGATCGCTTCATGGTTCATCACGGAGCAGCGGGAAGATACAGAAGAACTCTTCAAGAAAAAAAGGTATGAAGTATATAGTATTTTTCTTACATATGAACTGTAAAAATATCCCGTGTGATAAGTCTGATACAACATGACTCAGTTTACACGTCAATATCATGTCCTCCTAGCTAAACAACATACATACGATTTATACGTTTACTATCTGTCTGTTGAAAGAGCAATAACTTACATCCACTAGATAAGACATGACACGTTTTAATATATCATCTCTTCAAATATAACCCAATATACAACGGTTAATTTTTTTTATCAAATTTTAATTTTTTAATCAAATTTTAATTTTCTTATCAAATTTTAATTTTCTTATCAAATTTTAATATTTTTGAATCAAATTTTTATTTTTTATCAAATTTTAATTTTTTCGATCACGTCTTTATAACGTTATATCATATTAACTCAACTTTATCATCTTACCTATGCAGGCCAGGATTAACTTTTGTGGTTTAGAGAGTTAAAAGTATCGTCTTTGAACATACTCTCTATTGGACGTGCGTCAGAAAACGAGATGCATCATTGAATTTATTCACATAGAAAAAACATTAAACTGATCAACATTCACCGGCGCCAGTTAAACGTTTACGAAACTGATGTAGTTTATGTTAGCACAGTTAGGAGATGTGACGCTATATAACGTAGCTTTATGATGTGTTCGTGTTTTTAACTTCACTATTATGTTTATTCTTTCGTTGAGCGTGCTTAGTACGAAATGGGTGACCATTTGGGAATACTAGGCGCTATATGTGCTTTCCACTTATTTAGGCACATGTGTGGGATATTGCGCACCTTCTCCAACAAAAACTTCGTAGGTATCCATACTCTGTAAAAACTGAAGGAGCTCTTGTGTGCTTATTCGCTTATCCACAATTCCATAAGCTAATTTTATATTAGATCATAAAAAAATGAAACGTCCGTCCATGCTACATACAATCATATGACCTTTACCTTATTATCTTATAGGTGCAGGTCAGGGTAACACAATTCCGTGATTTAGCGATTGGAATATATATATATATATATATATATATATATATATATATATATATATGTATGTATATATATGTATATATATATGTATATATATATATATATACATATATACATATATATATATACACATATATATATATATATATATATATATATATATATATATATTCCAATCGCTAAATCACGGAATTGTGTTACCCTGACCTGCACCTATATATATATATATATATATATATATATATATATATAAATATATATATATGTATATACATATATATACATATATATATATATGTATATATATGTATGTATATATATACATATATATATACATATATATATACATATATATATATGTATATACATATATATACATATATATACATATATATATATATGTATATATATATATACATATATATATATATATATATATATATATATATATATATATATATATATACGGCATAATCATGTTGACACACCGGTTCCCATCATATCACCGAAGTTAAGCAGCGTTGAGCCTGATCATTACTAAAATGGGTGACTAATTTGGAAAGTCCAGGTGTTGTATGTAGGAGGACGTCGACACCTTCCTGCAAAAAGTTGCTAAAACACCTAACGTCGTCATCTCCCTTAACGGGGATATACATGCAACTGGGGACCACTTGTGAATTTTATACTCCTATGAAGCTTCCTCCTTCGGAGGAAGCCGGTTAAACCCGAATAGGGTTGGTGCTGACTGCACACAATACATGTGACATAAGAGTTACTCGACATATTTTCTTATTCTCTTCCTGTCTTTTTTCCTTCTGCCTCAGTCACATGAGAGGCTCAATATATCTATCGTTCATTTCATCTATGAAGGGATGTTAGGTTATTCCATTACATCAAAATTATAATCTTGAAACTCATAGATAGATCAAAGATGTCTTATGAATATAAATTCTGTCGTCAGACAAATACATCTTACATGGTTAGAAACATTAATGTAGAGTTCCTTGACAAACGAATGAACTGTACGTCGAATGATTGAGAGGTGCTGGTCTGGTGATTTCCTATGCAAGACCTGCAATCGAGATAATGAGCTGAAAGCAATGGTGGAAAAGAATGAATTTAGAGGAGACATTTAATGTTTTACAACTTTTATTGCATTGGACCGCCTGGAAGAGATATCAACGGTAAAGAAGCTGAAAAGTGTGTAGCACATAAATTGAAAGATCATTTAATTACATCTCCTCTTGATACTTTTCACGGCAGAAGCACAATCATTTTCGTACCTGTTGGAGACGCCCCTTCTCGGGATTAATAGACTATCTCATGACGTCACTTCCTCTGGTGATGTTACTTCTGGTAACGAGTACCGGTGTACGGAGTCAAAGATTTGTATGCGGCCAAGGAGATCGTGTGCAAACGCCCACAGTTGAGGAATGGTATTGCTCAACCTGCCTTGCCTGTAATATATGTGAATACATGTTTGTTTCTAAAAGTCCTGTGTTTCTTTCGTTTTATTACCATTTAACACCATAACAGTACCATACTGAGCTCCAGTCTATGGTCCCCCTGGACTGACTTTTATGAAAAACACTCGTCTATCTGAAACTACTATCAATAATTTCCACCACTTTTATCTGAGCCTAAACCTAAAGGTGAATTCCATGAACAAAGTTTCTTTCTTAGAACTGCAAGCCTGTGGAACTCTGTTCCATTTTCCTGCTTTCCAACTGACTACAACTTCAAATCCAATATGAACAAGTTCTTGATGAGCCATTCCTTAAGTAATCAAATTTATCAACGTACTACCAATTTACCAAATTACGATTACTACGACATTTTTCCATTAACTACTATACACTCATTAACGCTTATCCTCGAATGGCCTCCGGGTCTTGAAAAGGTATGAGTGCTTTGTAATAAAGAAAACTTGTTACGTGTGATTAAAAATGGATTCTTTTCAACAATCGGAAACGCAAGATGGTGTGATAAAGATTAAATATCAAAACGTATCCAACAATTGCAGTTAACCATAGACTTAAACTTAATCGGTCGTTAATACCCCGGTTTGCTTGTCTTCACTTGGTGTTGATCATTAAACTTCATGAGACCTGATACAGCAATTCCAGTAGATGTACACATTAAATCAACTGGATGAAATGACGAGGAAATTCGCGCATAAACAACTTATGTTAGTGTGCAGGGATCTCCTTGCAAAACACTGTTTGATTTTATGGTTTACAAAGAATATTACTCAAAAATCAGAACTTATAACTCATCCGCCTTAGTCACCAGACGTAGCACCAACTGATTACCATATTTTTCAAGAATTAGCTTCCTTTTTTACCATCAAAAACGATAAACACGCAAGAACATCATCTAGCTATTTAATTGCCTATTGCTTTCCACAATTAACTGTTGCTGGTATTAATAAACTACAAATTAAATGTCATAAATCCATAAATTCATTTGGTAAAATGTTAATAAAAATGTTGATAATAATGTTAATAAATGTTTATCTATATCTCTATAAAAGTAAAAATGTGCGGATGACACTTCTCAACCTTTATACTCAACGTAATTTTGATCTGCAGACTTGACATTTGGTTAATAAGGTATTCAGACCTTTGGAAAACGTTTTACTATTAAAAGGATAGCCAAAGGGTCAAAATTTTAAAATTGATTCGTGAAAGTCATCGAATTTTTATCTGTTTGTCAACTGCTTCACGGATATGTATGCGTGAGTTGTTCACTGAAAGTTCTAGGGCAAAGACTGGGAGGGTGGGCCTCCTAAGGCTACCCAGAAGTCCAACAGCTAAAAAATATCTCAGTTTCTGTCGGACTGATTATTGCATCTAAAAGCTCGACTGGTGAGCAATTCAACTGTGACCAAGGATTTACCTTTCTCCTATCACGACTGGATGTGACACAAGGTCGAAAATTGGGATGAACGAGCCAATGCCTCTTAAGAAAGAACGCTCTGGTCCTGCAAAAGTAGGTTTGAATGAATAGCCGCGTTAGCATTCCCAGTGAGGGCATCTCAGACAACAAGCGATAAACTTTATTTCTGTTACAAATTCCGTGCATATTTTCGAATTCGACCGAAAGATTGTTGAGTCTGACAAAATATGCTGGAGGAAGATCGAGACCTTGTGACAATCACCTTTTGAAAATAGATCTCAAGATGAGAACAGTAGTCTGAATAATCTAAATAATGCAAACGCTATGTCCGATTATATCAGATTGCGCTGACATAAGCATTCTCATGACAGTTTTCTCAGCCTTACTACTTCCGTGATGACTTATAAACGGATATAAGTATAGTAGTTGTAATAATACAAATTATCAATCATTATATATTAAAATATAATTTGATACATAATGAGTAGGATGTATCTAAATTGGTGAGGATGATCGTGTTGCTTCATGAGTAATGCCCTGGAAAAGTCCCTTCTGATTAATGTTTACCAGCTTAAAAATAAGCAAACGAACTTTGCTCTTTTATTTCAGAATAACAAAATACCTTTAAACTGATAAAAATTAATCAATGGGGACATTTCCAGGGCATCCATCGTAAAGCAGAACAACCAGCTGACGGAGAATATAAACAATGACACATGGAACCTTATTTTAACCGTCTTTTCTCTGGCTAAGTCCTCCCCTCTTCGCTAAAACTTTGCAACTGTAATTAATCAAGCAAATCACAAAAGCAAATCTTCTCCCTGACAAACACTATGGATTTAGAAATGTCGTTCTACTAAAGATATTTTAACAGTCATCTCTGAACGCATATACCATGTACTGTTTAAGACGGGCGATATATCCTAAACCTTTCACAAAGTCTGGCACGAACGGCTACTAATGAAAATTAAATGCTGCGGTATAACTGGACGTATATTAAATATAATTAGATACTTCTTAGACAACAAGACCATCCAGATTGTCATTGATCGACGTACATCCAAGTAGCATAACATAACATAAGGGGTCGATCCTTGGACCGCTATTATTCCTGATATACATAAACTGATAATATTGTGCCCGAGGTAGGTATATTGACTGATAATACAGTGCTCTATAACATGCAGTATCGAAGAACGGATGTAGATAAATTTAAGAAAATGGCAGAATCGTTAGAAAATGACCTCCAAACCGTAGTGGAATGACGTCGCCAATAGATGGTAACATTTAACGCTAGTAAACTAAGTTTCTCTCCTTTAACAATTACAAGACGCCTCTCCAACCGCTGATATCCACAACAAATAACACCCAACGTGAGAATTATTTTCAAACTCCTCGGCCTAACATTTGCGGGAAATATAAAGTGGAACAAATACATCGAGGACATTGCGAAGGCTGCGTCGAGGAAAGTGAGTTTCCTCTCTCGCGCTAGAGGACTACTCACACTTGAGAATATCCTGTACCGCTACAAGGCCACCATTCGTCCATGCAGGGAGTATTGTTCCCACATTTGGGCTGGTGCATCTACCACTAGCACCTCCATCTTGAATAGGGTCCAAAAAAGAGTTTTCAATCTAATAGATCCCACTTTGTCAACTAAGCTCCAACCCCTGTCCCATCGCCGCAATGTTGCATCTCTCTGTCTGTTTTAAAAATATTTTAAATGGACGTGCTCTGATGAACTCTTTGCACTTGTGCCACCTCGACGTACATATCCCAGACAAGCCTGTGCTTAGCAATAAAATCTCACAGTTTTACTGTTGAGGTCCCTAAATATCAGAAAGCTTTCCGTTCTAATATTTTCCTTCCGCGAACAGCTAGATTTGGAATTCTCTTCCTGCTATTTGATTCCTTGAATGTACTGATATGCAGAAGTTTAAATGTAACGTAAACCAACATCTTGTTAATCTTTCCTATGTATTGTCCCAAATTGTAGCACCTTACGTCTAAGTGGCGATATGCCTTGTTAGAGGTGCACGTGAGTAAAAAAAAAAACTTATTATTACAATCTTCTTTATAATCTGCATTACGTCATTGTTTGCTTTTTTTTTCAGGGTATGTGGCCTTGGCCAGTACAAATGGTATTTATACCTTTCTTTTCAATCCCATCTAGCACTTCCGTTTTCTTTTACTTGGCTTCCGTCCATGATCATACTCTCTTAGATTTGACCCCAACCCCAGGGAACTAAGTATATCGATATCTGTTCATGATCGCCTAGCCCTCCCCTACCCACACCCAGTCTAACCTTTCCTTTTATTTTAAAACCCCCCAGTTCTTACCCTAAAAGCGAGAATCATGTTTAATATCAAAAGCCGCAAGAAATGTCGAGTTGAATATTAAGAAAACCACTTTGACTTGCATGAAATCGATTTTTTGATTTCCCTTCGCTCTGCAGATATTGCAGTTACGGTATCGATTCCTTTCTTTCACCCCCAAGAATCGTTGGCTGACCAAAGATTTATTCCTTAATGTTTTCGCAGAACTAAATATTGGCACCATTTCCACGCCGAAAACATTGCTGAAAACCGAATAAATACGAAAAATACACACGCGCACGAACACATACCCTTATATAAATATCGTGCATATATATATATATATATATATATATATATATATATATATATATATATATATATATATATATGTGTGTGTGTGTATAGATAGATAGATAGATAGATAGATAGATAGATAGATAGATAGAGATATATAATTAATATTATTTTGTTTATCCGCTCAAAGTTGTATAAGGAAATGTAATTTTTGTATTGATTTTCAGTATCTATTTTCACAGTGTCTACTACTGTAGTAGAGCCAGTTAGTAAGCTATGAATATATATATGGCTTCACGGAAATTTATACATTTTATTTTCGTTGGCTACCTAGCAAACTTGACAACAGGTGTATATATAAAAAAAAACTCTGTAACCTCAATTTCATGCAATAGCCTGAGGAATCCTCACGAGAAGAAAACGCGGAAAATGCTTTGCATATTAATTGCCGAATATATTTTCATACCTTATTTAATATATATATATATATATATATATATATATATATATATATATATATATTAGCGGTGAGGGGCGGCAAGCATTGCCCAGTCGTAATATCCGCTTAAATATGATATTTTAATTTGACCATGTTTCGTATATATTATTAGAGAGTCGTGATTTCAAAAGTAAAAAAAAAGCATGTAGGTGCTATCAGCTGGAAACGAAACCGACACTGCAGCATTAAAAGCTGGTGATGTTACAGCTGTAACAAGTGATTATGCATATAAACGGGTTAAAAAATAAGAATGGAAAATAAACTAAGATGAATGTACAAAATGTTTAGCGATTTTTAAAAATTTTTGACCCATTTTTGATTCCTTTACAAACACATTTAACCGGCAAAAGAACGGTCCATAAAAATCGAATCATCTTAGACCCTTGCGCCACTCGGCGATTCGTAGTTACGGAGGAGATAGAGTTTGAAAATATGGAGACAGACAGACCGACGAACAGACCGACATACAGACATACAAATATCCGTTCATATATTATGTGTGTGTTTGTGTGTGTGTTTGTGTGATGTGGTAAAATTATAATATTTTAATTTATGCAGATTGTCAATACTTATTGTCAATTTCAATAAAATGAACATCGTCTTCGAAACGATCGTACAATCGAGTTGATTTTGTTTGTTTTTTTCTTTAGAAACTGATTAATTCACAATCATGAATCGTTTTACTCAATATATATAGAGCCAATGGGAATATAAACATTAGTAATCGTTAGTAGTGGGAATTTGTTCACGTTAGAGGTGAAGACAAGCATATTGTAGTCAGCTTGAAAGCAGTAAAACAGAAGACAATTCCATAGGCGTGCAGTTCTAAGAAAGAAGCTTTGTTCATGGAATCTACGTTTAGGTTTAGGCACAGATAAAGAGTGGGGGGAATTATTGATTGTGGTTTCAGCTAGACGAGTGTTTTTTGTGAAAGTTAGACCTGAGGAGGGCATAGATTGAAGCTCAGACGAGCACTTACCATGAAAATAAAGATAAACTAGAGACAGGCTCACAACTTCGCTACTGTGGGAAAGAGATTGCAGGGAAGAGAAAATGGCATGCCCATTAGGCTACGAAGTCTATTTTGAACTCTGTCAAGGTAGGATAAGTCTCAGATGTGGCAACAGTATTCTATCCTTAGTACTTGGCTCTTATACAGGTAGTGAATTGCGTCAGCAGTGAGATATCTACTGGGGTAGTAGAACGATCCCACCATTTTTCTATCTCAGATCAGGAGTAAAATTCAAATTCAAAAGCTTGTCAAAACATGGGGCCTCTCCAAGACGAAAGCAATTCTATTTCAATTGATGCCAGACGGAGATTAGAGCGTTGATAATAGAAATATAGAAGTTTGGCTTTAGCATGTGATATGGGAGATCATTGATGTAGATCAGGAAGAGAGTTGGGTCCAGGATGGACCACTGAGGGACTACAGCATTAATACTTATTTCTGCCCATCGACCATTACTATTATAATCCTATTAGAGAGATATATTTTAATTGTAAAAAATGACATTTCCAGCTTTACTGTAGTTGAAGATTTTGTGGAGTAGACCTTTTATATGGAGTAGGCCATTTATATGTCAAGATCAATTGCCCGAAAAAAGAAGCCTCTGTCGAGAGATCCCCTAATCATATGAGTTAGCACATCTGCTGTAGATCTAGCAGAACGGAAACCATATTGCATGTCACTGAGGAGATTACTTTTACTGAAGTGATTGACTACTTCTCTATTTAACACAGATTTTAGCAACTTACTCGTTACATACAGGAGACTGATTGAACTATATTGAGAGGGAGATGACCGATCCCCAGAGTTTTTAAATATGGGACACACTGATGAGGTTTTTCAGGGCGTTGGCACACGCGCTAAGACTTGTCCATGTTGTCGACTAGTATACGTTTTCTGGTGTTTAACAGTTTACTCTGGGCGACCGTTGATTTGTGCGTATTAAGCTGGTCTGGCGCTGAGAACCTCTATTGTAATGTTGCTTTTTGGTTATTCTTATTCGCCCCAAACGAGGCATATTGTCATTTGAGTATAAGGGTTCTATTTGAGATCATGCCTGCAGGATAACTATTTAGTGAGTTGAGCAGCAAGATGTGTGTTGACATAACATTGAAATTTCTGTATGCCAGTGCAAGAAACAAGAAACAAGATAATAGTTCCAAAGTCTATCTGGTCCTGGATATTACCTTAAACTATATCCAATGGTGAGGCCCCAGCTTACGGGCTTTGGTGAGCGTGGAGCCACCCTTTAATTGTCATTGCTCCCAGGTCCACTCTGACCCGGAGTGGTAGTACCTGTTAGGGTCCCAACAATGGATTAAATAGAAACCGACTTGAAAACAACAAATATATTCTATTAAAATATCTTTTTTCAAAATCTTTGGATTCGGGATTAAATAACCTGAAAAGGCTTGATATGCCGTAAAACTAAAACAACCAAACCAAACCAAAGTCTATCAGTTCGAGCGACGAAAGTAATAGAGTAAAAGCATTACGGCATCTAAAGGGGCCTTTATTGTGAAGGGGCGCGGTTTTGCTGCTTCTCTTACGGGTAGTTGAGAGTATTTACACCGAAGGGCACAAGAGGTACGAATGCATCAGTGCATTCTGTTTTATAAGAGAGTCTACTAGTGATAGGACGATTCCAATATTTTCTCCGATTCCGATACAATTACCGATTTCGTCCTAAATTCCCGATACCGATAAAATTACCGATTCCGATTTAGATTCTTTACAAATCTCTAAATATTTAACTATAATATGGTAATTTTTCCCCGGTTACTGTAAAAACACGAGCTAAATGTGCAGATATTTTCTCAAACGTAAAACATACTTGTGAGAGGAGGGTAATCTATAGATTTTAGTTTATTGGAAATTTAAAATCAATAAATATTATTACTACCAGCAGCGGAAGACTAAAAAAAATCAAATAAAAAAAGATAATTAAAAGAATCGTTTTTGGCATCAGAAAATTTGCACAAATTTTTCCAATTCCAATACAGATTACGATGCCCCAAAAAGTTCCAATTTCTGATTTCGGATAATCGTCTCAACACTAGTATCCAGCTTGATTAGGTTGAGTCAGTTTCTTTCATTGTGTGCACTGTATCCTGAACAATAGTGACCTACGCACGACAGTCCTGGACCATTTCGCCAGTGATTGTTTACTAATCGCGATTCTAATACACAATAACGACCAGTTGTGTATGTGGAAATGCAGCCATGTGGAAATTCAGCCAAATTCTTAATGTTGGTTGTCGTCCAAAAATACACTTATGCCATATAAACAAAATTCAAATGCTCTCTAGGCGATGCCTAAATTATCGAAGACGTCGTTGCAACACGGTAGACAGCATAAACTTGAGATGGTGTTGGTGAAGAATAATGTTAGGGCTACAAATGCAGGATACGACGGGGGCATTTATTTTCTATTTCTATGTGCATACTAAGTGGCAACCAGGCTTTGCCAAGTCATACAATACTCTTAAACATGATATTTTAATTTATACAGATTACGTATGAATTGTTATAGAATCAATGATTATTATATATTACGAGGAATAATTTGCCTGATGGACTAATTAATAATGATAATATCGTTCATCATATTCCGTCTGTGTTTGTTTACAATAACACGTCAGCTGATATTTTTGCTTGACGATAAATTCTCTGGAAAAGTTACTTCTGATTAATGTTTAGTTTTAAAATATGCAAATGAGAAATTGATTTAAAGCGATTTTCAATGGTACCTTTTTTATCGTAAATTGAACTCATTAATAATAAAATAAAATAAAATGGTGAAGTACTTCTGGTTTGAACACGGGATCATTCGATCTGTAGTCGAATGTTCTACCACTAAGCTTTATCTCTAGATTATTTGCTGAAACTTTATTATTTCCCTTTGCCGGTGTAACGTAATATATTCCCCTATTAAATTATTCTTTTTGAGTTGGGTTGTTTTTGGTTTGCGGCATATCAATCCTTTTCAGATTATTTAATGCCGAATCCAGTGATTTTGAAGAAAATTTTAATAGAATTTTTTTTCAAGCCATTTTCGATTTAACTCATAGTTGGGACCCTAAAAGGTACTACCACTCCGGGTCAGAGTGAACCTGGGAACAATGGCAATTAAAGAGTGGCTCTACACTCCCCAACGCGTGCAAGCTGGGGCCTCACTATCGGATATAGTTTCAAATCATATCCAGGATTTATTCTTTTTGAGACTATGAGAAAAGAAAGCTATTTTTAAGGTCGAAATTTTTCAATAAGAGTAAAGATACATCATTTGTTCGTTTCGTTCCCTTTTGTGTATGTCCGTTTTACTTCTCTTTTTGCCATGTTTTCTCACTCTCTCTCTCTTTCTCTCTCTCTCTCTCTCTCTCTCTCTTTCTCGCTCTGTATATATATATATATATATATATATATATATATATATATATATATATATATCGCTCAGTTTCTCTGTATATAGATATCTCTTTTTCTTTCTTTCTGTCTGTTTCTCTCAACATGTTACCTTGTGAGGGTGTAAGGTCTGTATATATGTAAGGTGTTGTATATAAAGTGCGTAGGGGAGATAGGGTCTTCGAAGGAAATCAGATCATATGGTATTACTGGACGAATACTTAACATAATTAAATCCTATTTAAGTAAGGGAAGAATCCAGGTTGTCTTCGATATACGTACGTCAAAACAATATGATATAAATGCGGGTGTGTCTCACGAGTCGATTCTTGGATATTCATTATTCCTGATATTCATAAATGACCTCCCTGATGAAATTGTCTCTGGATTGGGTATATTTGCGGATGACACCACGCTTTATATCAAGTAAGAGAGGTAAACAAATGAACATATTTAAGTCAATAGCAGAAACCTTAGAGGAAGCCTTTCACTTTGTAGTTGAATGGGGACAAAAATAGGTAATAACATCGAATGCTGCCAAGACTAAGCTTCTTTCCTTTAATAATTATAAGAACTCTTCTCAACGGCAAATTGTTATGGCTTCTCAACGACAAATAGCTATGGCTGATGAGATGATGACTTCGTTCGCACTCCTCGGCTTAACGTTCTCAGGAAACATGAACTGGAAGATATATATTGAGAGCATTGCTGCGGCTGCTGCGAAGAAAGGTAGGCTCCCTCTACCGTGCTAGAAAGTTACTTCTGCTTAAATGTATCCTGTGCCTCTACAAGGTCACCATTTGCCTATGTATGGAGTATTGCTGTCACATTTGACTAGTGCATCTACTACTAATCTCTTACCCCTAGACTGGGTTCAAAGGAGAGTTGGCAACCTAATAAGTAGTCCCGAACTGTCAGCTAGGCTTCAGCCTCTCTCCCACCGACGAAATTTTGCATCTCTCAAGTAGTTTTGTGGTATACACTCTGATGAACTACAACCCCTTGTACTCCCTCGGCGGAAATACCCCCGTTCTTGCTTCCTCGACTGTACTGACATGCAGAAGTCCAAGTGAAATGTAAACAGACATCTTGCTGCTCAACTCCCTACATAGTATCGTAACAATTATGTCTCAGATAGTAGTACCTTACATCAAAGTGTCATCGAGCCTTGTTTGGGGTAAAAAGGCAATAAAATGACGACGTGTTGTGTTTATAGTAAAGTTTTTTTTTGTGTCGTCTAGTATTCATAACTCAGTATGAATGTATGTGTGGTATAAATTACAGGACATTTACAATACGGATAACACAAAAGGGATGGAACACAGTTCTGGATGCTTATGCATCTTGCCAATAAAGAAATCATACATTTTGTTCATCCGGATCTTAGTTGATGTATCTACCCAAGATCTAAACATACAGTTCTTCCAAAGAAATGACCAAGAGTCTTCGGTTATATTTTATTGTTTAATAATTGAATGCTTATCTTAGACTCTGCTTTATCACCGTACAGAGCCATTACAGGCCCTGTCTCCAACAGTCTCTTTATCAGTATAGCCGTCTCTCTAGCTCTGTTTCCCCGTATATCTCCTACCTTTCTTAAATAGTTGACAAACAGATAAAACTCTGATGACCCCCAAGTACCATTTTTTCAAGTTTAGCCCATTAGCCGCCTATTTTACGAATAAAACGCAGATTAAAAAGTTTCCACATATCTGAATGCTCTATGTACCAAATTTAAAATATGTAGATAAAAAATTATTTTACTACATAGATTGAGAAGTGTTCTTACAGATACATTTATATATATATATATATATATATATATATATATATATGTATATATATATATAACTACTTAATTTACTCACATAAAATTAATATACGAAAGTATAGATTTATGCGTAAACTGTTACTTCAAAAGTGTTCAATACGTAGGTAGAGCTAGTTAGTAAGTTATAAAATGTATATGGCGATTAAGCTAGACTGAATATTCCGCGTTTCATCCACTCTAGGATTCTTCAGGCTTATGCGTATAAGCCTGAAGAGTCCTAGAGTGGATGAAACGCGGAATATCAGTGTAACTTAATCGCCATATACATTTTATAACTTACTATATATATATATATATATATATATATATATATATATATATATATATATATATATATATATATATATATATATATATATATGAAATAAAATGGAGGTGGAATATATATATATAGATAGATAGATAGATAGATAGATAGATATACTGCATAATCGCGTTGACACACCGATTCTCGTCAGATCACTGAAGTTAAGCACCGTTGAGCCTGGTTAGTACAAGATGGGTGACCATTTGGGAATTCTAGGTGCTGTATGTGCTCTCCGCTTATCTCGGCATTTGTTTCCAGTCGTCCTGTACTACACTTGCCACTGGTATTTAACAATGTCGTCTCAGGAGAGGGGTGGTTGGAGATTGCGCACCTCCTGCCAACAAAATTTTCACGCGCAAGCAACCCTTCGTGGGTATCCATAGTCTGCCCAAGACTGAAGGAGCGTCTTTAGATAGATAGATAGATAGATAGATAGATAGATAGATAGATAGATAGATAGATTAAATTAGATTAGATTAGATTTGAAGCAGAAATGAATTTGATAAAACGTTGTTAAAATGTTCATTGGCTAAAGAAGAATAAGAGTATAAAGAGTTAGAGTATGATTAAAAATCACATAAAAAGTATAAATTGTATATTTCATACAAAATCAGATAATATCTTTGCATGGAAGAAAGAAAACATGTAATATAAAAGATAGATTTAATATGTAGATATTAAGTATCTATTTAATAAAGTTCTATTAGCTTCTAAAGTTAAAAATAGATAGGGTTAAGAGTATACGTCTTCATTAATTAACATGGGAAGAAGATTAATTTCTATTTGTCGATTTGGATAAAAAGAATTGATTTGAATTAATGTTAAAAGATAAAACACTAATATTTACTAGAGGGACCTATGGAAATTCCACAGCGGCATTTTTCAGATATAATACATTGGTGCTAGGCATACTGTGGACGTTTAGCGTGAATGGAGACCCTGCGATATTACTGTAGTCCTTTTGTTAAAACTCTAAATGTATCTCGTTAATGTAGTGTAAGAATTATCTGGTTATTACAGTTTATCTCCAATATCCTTATAGGAGTCTGTGACACATTTCCATTGTATAGACGCCCGGCGTGAACATGATATAATTATAACATCTTTAGAGAGAACAGATACTACCTTTGAATCCTAGTTAGAAGACCAAGAAGGTATATTTTTAGTTTCATATACGGCCCAAAAGCGGCATTATTTTTTTTTTTTTTTAGTTTAGTTTTCTTTTTTACATTGGGTCTTCGCTGATGGAGAGATCCTTTTTTATTAAATAGGAAGATATAAAATGATAACATACTACGAACATTGTTCCTTTTCTTCACGTTAAAAAACGACCCTGGTGTCGAACTCAGTCCCGTGGGGAGGCATTGTAAATAGGAACATACTACGAACATTGAATTAGCGTCTATTTATACTAATAATTAAATGTTCGTAGTGTATTATCACCTTCTATCCTCTTTTCTAATAAATAGGATCTTCCGACCGAATAATTTATAATCTGGAAACCGTGACACACGTACGTACCTACGTTAAAAGCACTACAGTATTAATATATAGATTAAGATACAAAAGGAGAATTAGAGTAAGATTGATGGGTTATAAGACTTTAAAATAATAAAGGTATTTTAATTTCAAGCATTAAACAAGTAGATACATGTGGCCCGAATGAGTCCTGTCGTATCATAGAACAAAGAATTGCAATAGAAAAATGATAATTACAGGCTTGAAAAAGAAGCAAAATGAACTGTTATTGGGAAATTAAGAATATTTAACATTAAGTATAAAACAATAAGTTGATCATTTACTTGTTTTTATTTCGACGATTTAATTAAGTGTTGGGAGTCTTAATTTCAGACATTGTTTATAAGATACATTTACGAATGGCCCAGGTATCCTATCGCATTTTTAATAATAGCCTTATAAGATGTAAAAAAAAATACACTTAATGGTTCACATTAGATAAAAAGAAAGTTATCAGGAATTAAGATGGATTTAAAATTAAAACAAGGCAACATGGTTTACGTTTAGTAACGAACTAGCAGGACGCCCGGCATTGCCCAGTCGTACAATACATGATATTTTGATTTATGCAGATTGCGTATGTATTATTATAGAATCAATTCTTTGTTGAATATTATATACTAGCGGGGGTACCTGGCGTTGCCCGGATGTTTGGAGGTGTAAAAGAAAAGAAAAGTTTTGGTAGGTAGACTCGAACCCTTGATGCCAATAGGCATGTGTTTCTTTACAATATCACGTCATCCCATAGTTGAGCTTGACAATATGAAAAATAGTCCTCCTTCTATTATAGATAAAAAGAATTTTTAAATGGGAATATTTTACCTTACACCGGCCAAGGTTACACTTGTGTAACGTAAAACATTTCCATGTAAAAATTCTATTTTATCTATAAGAAAAGAAAAACTATTTTTGGAGATTGGACTTGTTTCATTTTCGATTCTTATTCCATGAATTTCTGGACAAATATATCTAACAACACTGCCAGACATATAAATTACCTTTGTGTGAAATTTGCAAAAGATACGCTCAGCCGTTTCGGAACCTATGGGGAAAGAACTCTTACTCACACACACACACACACACACAAAGTGACTTTTATATAATAGTAGAGACTCCGAAAGTAAATCCTTTTCTCAGACTTGACAATAATCTACATCCCAGGTTGCTGATTACTAGGTGTATGACAACAGAATATTTTTATCATCGTTTTGTTTCTCCAGTAAATATCCGACAAAGTTAAACACAGCTAATAAACGGAGAACCACATCACTTAAAAGCATATACGATATCAAGTGATACACACCCGAGAGTCAAAACAATGGGTAGAATATGCTGTTGCCATAGCCCTAGACATTACACTTATATTGAGCGAGGCGTGTGGGAGAACTGGTCACTCCCGTCTATTTAAAGGAGTAGCTATTCATGACTTCGTCGAAGGGAGAGGACTAAGAACCTTCCTTAAGCTCGTTCAACAGAATTTTCATTTATTTATTTGTTTTCTATTTTTATTACGTGTTGGCCATTATATTTGCAGCTATTTGGCATGAGATATATTTTTTGTTTTATTTTACTTCAGTTGAAGTTCTCAGAAATCGATGGCCCACAATCTGGGGCTAACGTTTGAACTCTATACGAGATACATAGATATTCGAATGTTCCATTCAAGTTTTTTTTTTATCTCTCAAACACTGAGTTAGTAAAGAAATTGAGAACATAATGTTCTTCTCCCCAATTAACCATTTTCGTATGTTGTAGTATATCTTTTGTGTTAGTGTCTTAGTCTTACTGGATTCCAGGATGAGAATTTATCTAGTCTGGTGGAGTATTATCATATGTATAAGAACAGGTTTATCAAACAAACAAAAAACTATATTAAATGAATCACATTGGATAAAAAAAAAGTTATTGAAATAAAAATGTATTAAAAATTAAATTAAAAAACATGTTTCACCTTGTTTAGTAACTTCCATATCAAGTTACAAAATTTCCAAATTCAACCAAAATGTTTAATTTTCTTGCTTTTATATTAAAACGAGTGGAAAATGGGTCGTGGGTTGACTTTCAACAATCTTGTAACTCTTATTTAGTCATGTAGACCTCACATTCCATGAATGATGTTTCTGACAGGGGGGGAGACACGCTGTTTTCTGAGTTGATATTTATTTATCTAAAACTTATTATTAGCTGTGTTATTTTTTTGTTTTTTGTTTTGTTTTTTTTTACTTTTTGGTTTCGTAGCTCATATGGCTCCACGCATTGCTTGCGACGATTTCCATTTTAAAAACATTGAGCTGTGACATTATTTATAATGTCATATTTTTTAAAGTTTCTTAAGTATGAATTTTTTTCTTATTTCTAGTCCCAACCAATGTCATATTTACCGATTGTATATCATCTAGTAGATATATACCAATGAAAATGCATTGTGCACAAGTAACTCATAATCAGGATGTATTATAGACACAGGTTCAATCAGATGAACTTTGTATACTATGAGAATTAGAAACTGAAAAATCTATCTGGAAGTTTCGTCCGGTGATTGTTTGGGAGAATAGTAGTCTTCATTCTGTTATGTCACCACTTATCAAGACATAGAGCCACTTGAGGATAAGTTTGCGATGGGGTAGAGAGATTGTCAGTCAAAAATGATTATTTTATTATTATAGGAGATTCATACATGGCTAGTGATTGTGGATTCCATAAACCAAACACGCCTAGGTAAAGGCTGCTTTGGTACGATACGGCAAGTACTCGTTGACATTGGATCCGACGATACTATAGACGGTAGGGAGGTAGTTCTGTGTAAGTCTGTTCCATCAATATTCTTGCATAGAAACTCCGCCTGACGCAAGAAGAAAAGGGGCGTCCCCCCTAACCACGGATTGGAGCTCAGTCGAGCACCGTCCATAAATGTAACCATAGAGTAGAGGTAGACTAGCAACATCCCTCATTCATGAAAATATGTGTAAGAAACAGATTATCCTAAGCTGGACATCGCTCCAGACAACGCATTTAGTCACTTGGCATAAGGAGCTAATATTATACTAATTTATGGTAAAAAAAAAAAGAGCTAACTAATGGTATATGTTAGATGCGTGGATTCCGACACAGAAACAGCTATTCTTTTATAAAGGTTGAGGATTAAAAGACAAGATAAGGGAAACGAGAAATATGACGCTGCCAAACGTAAACCAAAATATGAGTCTCGAAGTGACGCCTTCTCAAAGGTTGCATAAGTTCTCGTATAACGTACCTGGCTCTTGGTCAGGTAATTTATTGGATTAGCGTAGATTCTTATTTCCGTTTAAGATATTCTATACCTGGTGCTCTCTATTTATCTTTATCGAGTGAACCTTTCAAAAAGAAACTCTACCTAGGAAATAGTACTAATCGCATTAAATGCGTTAACTTAATTATCAATACTTATTGCCGATTATTTTATGTTTTGCGTCATGACTTAATTATATCTTTTTCATTTTACATGGCTCTGACGTCTTTGCAACGTCAAGCTTCTTTTTTGTTTTTTTGTTTTGTTTTTTTCACTTTCGGTTTCATACAAATGACGAGCAAACGTGAATATACTGTTTAAACCGGCAGCCTCGTTTTCGAGTTAAATGAAATTGAAGTTGGTCTAATTAAGATGGCCGCCATATTTAACGTCTCGAATTTATAATTATTATCTTATTCTGAAAATCTCTTTATATACTAATAAAACTCAGTGGATATTATCGGTTCGTTTCCTTGTTCGCTTGTCTTTCCTCGTGCACATTTGATTACGTCATTGTTTTCTGGTAACATCTATAAAAAACGGCGGTAATTGTGCGCAGTGATTGACGACACTAAATGATCCATCCATACAGCGCGGCCGTAGCCGAGATTGAACTCACTACACAAGTTTGTAATATAATTCAAATCTTGTCGGTTGCTGAATACTTGATGCTTCACCAGAGTTATCAAGGGTATATTTTATTATCGTAACGCTATCACTGGATTGGGTGTCTACCAGGGCTTAAGAGAGTCCCCTCTACGCTCGAGAGAAGGATAGACAGCGCCAGTTTCTCAACCTGGTGCTTTACCTCGCGGTACATACAACGCCTCGCCTTCCCAAATAGTCACCCATATGATACTGGCCAGGCTCAATGTTGCTTAACTTCGGTGATCTGGCGAGAAACGGTGAGTAAACGTGATTGTGCCGTATATAATGATGACGGTATTAATATGAACAGAAATATGTGGAAAAAGAGTCACAATGCTATGACGTCAATCATCAACCAGGGCGACGGAAGTGACCTGTTATGTCGTTAATCTAGGGTCACGGGTCATCTACGAGATAAATCGTATAGACCACTAAGGATTTAGTGCACGATTAAAACTTTGAGTTTCTGAATTTTTTAGATGAGGATTGATGAATTGAATTATTTGGATTATTCAGGCTACTGCTTGCATCATTAGTGTTATGTGCGCAACTTGTCGGTCGGTGTAATCTCCGGTTTAATTCATGTAAAACTTGTCTAAACTCGATGCCTCCGTTCAGTCTCGAAATGCAAAGTGTACCCCCTGTACATGTAGCTGCACGTATAATAACGACGCAAGGGTTTCGAAATCCCGAACCACACCTCTTCTGAATCGGCACTGTTGGCGTCCAGTGACAAGAAGTCCAGGACGACTGAAAACAATGCTGAGGTAAACGGAAAGCGCATAAGCACCTGGAAGTCTCAAATGGTCACTCATTTAGTACTGACCAGATTCAACGTTGCTTAACTTCGGTGATCCAGCAGGAACCGGTGTGTCAACGTGATTGTGCCAAATTCGGGAATTATTTATTCACAACGCCACGGGACTTTGGCAGAAGGAGCCGTGGCGTAGTAGTTAGATTTCTCGGTAAAATTCAGTTGTAAGTTACACTTATCTTGAGGTTGAAGCTGCAATCGTCAGAACTTACGACACTCAAAATAAAATGGCGAATTATTTAGGACTTTTACTCACTCATGGTTGACGGAACGAGAACACCCCCGTGGATTGAGTAAAGTGTTTAGTTCAAAATCCGCACAGATTCCCGAGTTCGAGAGAAAGATTCCAGTTTTCGACAAATTATGTTTGAAAAAATTCGGATGTTAAATAAACCGAAACGTTTTGTGAATAACGCTCAAGATGGCAACAGTAGTTTTAATAATAGAAATATTATAAAACTTCGTAAATGTCTTCTTTTTTTTTTGCGCGCGCGCCTGTTAGCATTATTCTGTTGATTTAGTGTTGGCTGACTTGCTTCTCCGCCATTTTATAACGAATAAACTAAATTAGTTTGTGCAAGTTTCCCATTCTGACAATAAAAAAGTCAATATTTGAGGTGAAGGAAGATTCTAAGTGCGTGTGGCGCCTTGCAGTTCACTTGAATGCAACAACGATGCGCAATATGATTTACAGCAAAACATTTGCATAATCTATATATCTATAAAAGTGAGAATGTATGTGTGTGTGAAGATACTTCTCTACCTATACACTAAACGAATTTTTTATCTGAAGACTTGAAATTTGGTATACAGAGTATACAGATGAGGAGAACTTTTTAATCGGTTTTCATGCGGAAATAGAGCTGCTAACGTATCAAAATTGAAAAAATTGGTACTTGGGAGGCATTGGATAATTTTATGTTCGTTAACTTTTTCAAGAATGCGTATACGCGGCCGTGAAACATGACAGTTTCTTGATGTTAAGTATAAACAGATTTGGAACCACTTTTTAAAGAACGTGTCACGCTGGCATAATGGTTATCGTACTTGACTCACTATCCTTAGATTTCGGTTTCGATCTTAACTCGAGTATTTTTTTTACTTACAAGAAGTGAATTATTTCGAAAAAAAACATAATACTTGCATGCCCATGTTTCTCTATGAATTTAAATATAATATCTATGCGTCTTTTATGGGCGGACAACGCAGGGAGGCTTGCTAGTGTATCTATAAAAGTGAAAATATGTGTGTGTGGGGGGGACACTTCTCAACCTATACACTCAATGAAGTTTTTATACACAAACTTGAAATTTGATATAAAGGGTATTCAGATACGTGGAAAACTTTTAGCCGGTTTACATCCTTGCTTAGGGGTCAAAATAAAAAATTTGGTACTTTGGGGAGGTCATCGGATTTTTATTTGTTTGTTAACAAATGCGCATGCGTGAATGATTCACGTGACAGCTTCCTTATGTTAAGTATAAGATGGTTTTAAAACACTTTTTAAAGATTGCGTAAAGCTGGCAGAATGGTTATAGTAGTTGACGCATTATCTTTAGGTTTTGGTTTTACTTAAAAAAGTTAACTAAAAAAAATGCATGCGCATGTCTCAGTTTCTGTACAAATCACAATATATTATTTATGCGTAGTTTACGACCGGGCAATGCCGGACTACCTGCTAGTACACACTAATTGGCCTACTAAGAACGAACAAAGTTAGTGGACATGCTATGCAAGAAGGATATTGAGGATTCTATGAAAATTTCTCCTTTATTTTTAGTGGTTCGCAGGTCCAGATTTAATAAACGGTCCAATTTTAGATCAGTGGAGACATTTGTCTAGGTCGTAAACGGCAACAGCTACGCATACGTGCGTAATCGAAAGTTGAATTGATTTAATCTTTACGAACACAGACCACAGAACTTCGCATTCCGTGTTGACATTCTGTCGAATCTTTTGTAGAAAACCCCCGTCACAAACACCACTGTCAGTCAAACGAAAGCAATTACAGTTTGTAGTAAAATAAAACGTTTTATTACTTCCTCAAATAGATGGAATCAATTTATGTCATTGGCTAGTTGCATAAAATACCGTTTCCTTCGACGTAAACTCGCACAGATAGGTGTACACTATTCCCCGATGCGTTATACAGTGGTGTTTATCAGGTATTTTGTGCGATAAGAAATGAAAGTTCATATACATGGAGGATCTGTCTGTCCGTCTGTCACTAGTTTGTAAACATATTAATTTAACAAAGCGCATAATAGCGCGTATGGAAATATCATCAGTAGCAAGAATATTTGGTAAGCGATTGTATTAGGTACAGGAGCAACGTTTGAACGCGTATGCAAATTGTTAAGTGTGCTCAGGCTTGCGTCTGAAGAAAAGGAAGAAAAGACACCATGTGGTCGAGAGAAAAGACGTCGAGGCTGAAGG
>NC_136496.1:6787728-6802728 GCF_053919585.1 Euprymna scolopes | reverse complement strand
TTGCCAGCATTACAAAAGAGGGACACTGCTATCTGGTTTCTATGAGAATGGCTTCAGTTTTATAGAAAAGAGATGAAAAAAAATGGCGGAAAAAATCGATAAAAAGGACAACAAAATGGCCGATGCGTAAAGAAAGAATCGAATATTGTTCGAATAAAACAACGTTCGATTGTTTTGTTTTTATAATTTTTTTTCTTATCTGTTTTCTTCGCGTTTCACTTTCTATCTATCTTTTATCATATTAAAACAGAAGGAATCAACAATCGTTTCTATATGGCGTTTTTTACTATATAATTTGGGAGGTGGCGGTTGTTTGAGTGGTTAACGATATGTAATGAGAACCTGGGTGTGCCAAGTTCGAATCCAGTTCGTTCTATAGAAACACTTTTACTTAAGGATGTTGGCAACCTTGACGTGCCCTCTCTTATAAGTACTCAATGTCTTTCTATTATGTTGGCAACTAAGTTCTTGCTTCTTTTTTTAAATATATTGTTTTGAAACTTTATTTGGTATATTTTATTTAAAATCGAAATCAAATGAGTTCTACCAAAAACGTGTTGAGAATCTTGTTAAACGTTGAGAAAAGGTGGTGAACACGAATAAAGAATACGCCATTGATTAAATAGTTGTTAGTTCTTATTTTCCTTTTAATAAATGTAGATTTAAAAAAACGGTAAGAAACGGTTGCCAATCTAATAGAATGAATTCTAACAAGACCGAAACTAATGCCAACAATAGAATCATCCGATTCATACGCAATAAATGGCTCTATGTTTTAATAATAAAATGCATACAAAATATTTCTAAGTTTGCAGTTAACTCATTTGGCTAAGAACAAAGTGAAGTATCTGTTCTGATGCTGCGCTTAGTCTATGTTGTCCTTGGTCAGAGAACGCGAAGTCTTTCTAAATTGGGGCAATATTTATTTTTATTTTAATCCATAATGTCCCTTGTGGAGGAGTTGGATTTTCCCTATAATAAAAGTCAACCCTGTGTCTAATTTTGCCCGTTTGGGGTTGCAAGTAAGTAAGACCTCACTAAGTGACCCATTTCTAATAAAATTTAAATCTATCACTCTTATACTCTCACACTGTATAGCGTGGGATCACCAACTTATTGTATACAGTATCTCTCACTTTCGCTGCCGTCTCTCTTTATTTATTAATAGTCAAAAGTATTTATTTTACAAAGAACTCACCACTTATCAACACACGGAAGTCACTCAATATAAGAGTTAAAGAGTGTACGGTAGACGATGGGACAATATCGTAGTAATCGTTTGTAGTGGAAATTTGTGTAAATTGAATAAGGGACGGCTCATCAAGAACTTGTTAACGTTGGACTTGAAGACGACCATATTGTAGTTGGCTGGAAAGCAGAGAAACGGACGAGAAGTGCATTTGTCAGAGAAAAAAATCTTTGTTCATGGGATCTACATTTAGGTTTAGGCAAAGATAAAGACTGCAGGGAATTATTGATAGTGGTTGCAAGTAGACGAGTGTTTTTTCGTGAAAGTTTGGCAAGAAGGGCATAGATTGGAGCTCAGACGAGCACTTGTCATGAAAATAACGATTAAGCAGAGACAAATTCGCAACGTCTCTACCGTGGGAAAGAGGTTGCAGGAAAGAGAAAAGGAAATTCCCCATTAGGCTACGAAATCTAGTTTAAACTCTGTCAAGGCAGGATAAGCTTTCTAGCTGCTCCTGTCCAGATGTGGCAACATCCTTCTATCTTATGAAGTATTTTGTTCTTATACAGGTTGAGAATTGCATCGACCGTGATATATCTACTGAGATATCTAATAGGGAAAAGAAAAGAATAAAAAAATATTAAGAGCCCACTATAAAAAAAAAAACAGAATATTAGCAGTAATACAATTAAATATACTTATATATAAACTAGCGGGGGAAAAAAGAAAAAAAGTTTATGTAGTGAGGTAGGTTCGAACATTTCAGGCGAATAGCCTGATAACTTACCACGACGCTACGAGGGGCAGAGAAGTTATACTGGTTGAAATTAAATGTTTAAAAAAGCAGGTGGGTAAACGAATGTCAATGTGTGGTTTTCTAGGTCAAACACCACGCCATAGAGAAATGAAATCACAGCGCGAATTTTGTAACATAAAAGTCGCTGAAATAAAAGCTAGAGACGACCTTGTTTCGTAAATCGGAGATATTATAATCTAGGAAGTATATAAAATGTTGTAAAAATTAGTGACCCCCCCCCCTCGAGCGCCCCGCTCCAAAAACTTTTGCCGGACATACAAAAAACATGCACACACACACACACACACATATTTTCGTTTTTATATTATATAAGGCAGATTGTTTGTGTGAGTTGGTTTCCGTTAGGCACTGAAACGACTTGGCCAATTTTTTAATGAAATTTCACACAAATATAATTTACGTGTCCAGAAGTGTTCTTAGATAGTTTTTGTATCGGAATGCGTCTGATAAGTATCGAAAATCGTTAATCGATAATCGAAAAGTCCGATGAAAAAAGAAACAATACGATTTTGAACAAAGTTGACACCTTATAAAGCCTAGCATCACAATTTTTAGTTTTATCATCACACAAGCAGAAAGACCCGGCGTATAAAATCAACAGTATGGTCTTTGATAAGACACGGGCGTATTCGAAATGAATGTTTCTGTTTAGGGCACAATTGAACCATGATACTAGAATTTTGAATTTTTTACTTTAATTCAAGCCACTGTGTAAAAATAATTTACTAGAATCAACAGTAGGTTCTCTATAGTGAAATTATATGATTCATTAGAGATTAAGACACTGCGGGAAGATATTTGAAAATTTTTCCTATGCACCGTGGTGTGTCCGCGACTAGAGCAGGGACTCATTCGATGACGATAAAGTATACTATGGAACATGCATTGGTCTTTATGCAATCTGGGGCAACGTCGATTTTCCTTCCTAATAATACTATAATACTTTTTTTACTCACAATTTCTCGCTACTTGGACTTAAGGGGCTATCATTTGGGACCATGCCTAGGAATGATTAACAAGATATTGATTTACGTTCCATTTAAACTTCTGCATATCAGTACAGTTAGGGAAGCAGGTAGGAGAAAGGGAATTCCAAAAGCTAGCTGTTCGAGGAAAAACTTTCTGGTATTAACAATTAAAGGGTGGAATTTTGTTGCTAAGCGGGTTTGTTGAAGATATGTATGTTGAGGGGGCACAAGAGCAATGAGTTCATCAGAGCACATTCCATTAAAATACTTGTAAAACAAGCACAGAAATGCAATATTGCGGTGATGGGACAGGAGTTGGAGCCTAGTTAACAAAGCGTGACCTATTAGACCGTTTTTGGGATCCTATCCAAGAAGGAGAGACTAGTGATAGATGCACCATCTCAGATGTGGCAAAAATACTCCATACATGGGCGAATGGTGTCTTTGTAGAGATACAGGATACTCTCATGTGTGAGTAGTATTCTAGCACGATATAGGGAACCCATCTTTGCAGCAGCCTTCGCAATTTAATCAATGTATTTGTTCCAGTTCATATTTCCTGTGAATGTTAAGCCGAGGAGTTTGAAGGAAGAAGGGAGTTATTTGTGATGGATATCGATAGTTGGCTTCGTGTAATTGTTAAAGGAAAGCAGCTTAGTCTTAGTAGCATTAAATGCTACCATCCATTTACAGCCTTCTGGCTGCCCAACTCTCCACATATTACCCCTGTAGCTTATGTTCCTGATAGTAGCCCCCTACATCAAAGTGGCAATGTACCTTGTTTGGGTTTAAAATGTTATTAAAAAAAAAAGTATTGAAGTGTGGAACATTAGTTGATTTTCATTCATTCCGAGCAATTCCGGTTCCCCATGCTAGTATATATATATATATATATATATATATATATATATATATATATATATATATATATATAGAGAGAGAGAGAGAGAGAGAGAGAGAGAGAGAGATGACGGAATAAAAAACGACAATATAAAAACATATACTAATTCATATAGACTTATTCTTTCATTCAATATGCATGTTACATCAATTAGGGGTGTAGGGCAAGTAAAATTTTTATACCATTGTATTTCGAAGCCTAATTTTTCTCACTAGAAGAAGAGAAATAATTGTAATATCAGCTATAAACCACCTCTATCGCAGAGTTCACTGTAATTCTTCAGTTGCACCCCTCCAAAAAGTTTCAATTCATTAGCCTTTTCCTTTCACGCCAGATTATTTCGCTCCTAATGTAGCTATCGCCAGACGTCGCATCCCTAATATGTTACCTAGCATCTTCTCTACTCTTCTGATGAGAAAGGTTTGACTTAGAAATACCATGGTATAAAGATTTTTACTTATCCTACACCCGTAATTGGTGTATTATCCGTATTGTATAAACGAATAAAAATATATACATTCGTATATATTTTTTTATATTATGCTTTTTTTATTTTGAAATTGGTATACTTAGGCAGCATTTTTTCATTCAAGCAAATATTATCAAATGCAACGTAGAAACTTTGCTTTATGATTCTATTTTTTTAATTTTTCGATTTTTCGTATAATCTTTTTTGTATCAAAATCAAAAATATTAATAAAAATTCCATAGCTGTCACGAGCGCTTTCGATTCGTCCACGAATCATCATCAAGTGTTGAAGTAAAAGTTCGAAGGAGCGAAAATGAGAATTAAAAGTGAAAACTAAAATATACAGTAAACGGCGATAAGTTAAAATATATAGAGTCGATGAAAAGTCGATAAAAATATAGGTCGATTAAAAATTCGACTATTAAAATCAGTTCGTGGACGCCGTTAACAAAGTAGTGTACAAATTCAAATGTTCTATGGGAGAATTTAATTTCGAAAATAATACATACATTGGGCAAACAACGACAAGGTTGTCCAGGTAAATAACCATGCATCTAAATAATAGATGTGATATATGTAAACATTTGATAAAAGAACATAACTGCCCCCCTTTCAATCTTAGAAATACAACATAAAAATTATACAACATGAAAATAATATTAAAAAATTAAAAATTCTTGAAGCGTCATATATTAGAACCCTTCACCCCATTATAAATTATATTGCATTCGAGACAAGCAGTAACGTTTTAAAATGTCTTACGTAGTTCGTATGGGACGGACTTTTTTTTGATTTTGATACGGAAAATCAAAAATTAAAAAAAAAGAATCATAAAGTAAAGTGTCTCCGTTGCATTTAATAATATTTGCTTGAGTATATATATATATATATATATATATATATATATATATATATATATATATATATATATATATATATAAAAGTGAAAGTGCCTGTCTGTGTATCTGTGTGTCTGTGTGTCGGTGTGTGTACATTTCCCTACGCAATAACTCTGTCAATTTTTAGTCTACAGACTCGAAATTTGATATACAGGGTACTGAGATTTGAGAAAATCGATGTGATTAGTTTTCGGCCATACATTAGGGGATTAAGGGGTCACAGTTTAACGATTTGACCTTTGAGAACTCTACCAAACTCCTCCGACAATTTTGGGTCTATACACTTGAAATTTTATATATAGGTTCCTTGGACATGGATCTAACTTAATAACTTAATTTGAGCCCAAAACAATAAATTTTTAGGGGTCATAATAAAATGAAAAAAAATTTACCACTTTTTTTTTTTTGCTCAACATAATCTCCAAATACCCGAGAAACGCTAGTATATATATATATATATATATATATATATATATATATATATATATATATATATATATATATATATATATATATATATATACAAATGAACAATCTTTGACTAAGACATTACGAATCATATTTCAGATACTTGTTTATTTATTTTATAGATAGAATCGGTTTTCGTAGTTCTTTACACACCACACAAGTTACGCAAAGCATAGATAATAAATAGAAAATAACAATTCGTCTTTCAAAAAAAAAATCGGGTACGGAAAATGCTTACCATGAAAATCAAGATTCGCATTAATTGGGGGACTAGAAGACATTAAAGAATTCCTCGGTTAATTATGTCGAACGATCTCTACCGAAGATTTTTCGCGCGCTTCGTTTTCTGCGTTTGAGTTCAATTGCAGAATAAATCTCACCTTTTAGTTTCAGAAGAGAAACGACGCTGTCAGACTATGGGATTCGACCTGGAATAGTAAAACAAACGCAGCAAAATGAAAGCAAATTTTAAAAAAAAATAAAAAATAAAAATCATTTGTTTCGGTTAAAATGGTTTTCTCTACCTTTTCTGCTTTCTAACGGGGAAAATTCGTCTACTGTGAAAATAAAGAGCATCGACTGATTCGTAAAGTTTCTTGGTTTAAAAAGCGAATAAAAGAAAACTCTGCGGAAATGAACGGATGATTTGAGTCGACCGATCCTTCTAGAAAGATTCCAATCTTCCTTTTACTTTTGTCTCGTTGGGGCATTGAAATAGGATCGGCTGATTGATCTATGTTCAATAGTCAGAAAATTAATGATTAGCTCTTTGATAGAAACGCACGCGATAAATTCGCATGCAGATAAATATACACGCACGTATATATACATATGCATACGTATATACACACATGCATATATACATATACATATACATTTCTTTATTTACCAAGATATAAATATATATACACATAGATTTACCAAGATACAAGATACAGTAAGTATATATATATATGTGTGTGTGTGTGTGTGTGTGTGTGTGTGTGTGTGTGTGTGTGTGTGTGTGTGCGTGCGTGCGTGCGTGTGTCTATGTATGTGTGTGTGACTACAGGGTGGTCGCTAGAAAAGCTAGAAATTTCTCAAACAACGATTAATTTTAACAAAGAATAATTTTTACAAAGTTTTTCAAAGACAAATGTTATATTATACTCATAGATACTCAAAATATCGTCCGTGCACTTCACTGCAGCTTCAACCAACGATTTACTTTTTTACAACACTCACACGACACCAATACAAAAAAATAGCAATAACACATTTTATTCATGATCTAAGCTGACCTTCAAATGTTCTGCTTTTCTAGCGACCACCCTGTATATGTATATATACTTATAGATATTTATGCTAGCTCTACCTACGTATTGAGCACTGTTGAAGTAAATGCTTGAAGTTTACGCATAAATTTATACTTTCGTATATTATTTTATGTGAGTAAATGAAGTAGTTATTGATATTTATATATATATATATATATATATATATGTATTCACTAGAAGATTGTCCGGCGTTGCCTGATATCAAACAAATGTTAAATTCCTTAAATAATTAATCGATCTAAAATAGTGAGTAAAGTAGGATAAAAATGAGGCTAGTTTGACATGATTTTTAAAAGGTGTTTCCAAACTTACTTATTCTTTGCATAATATAAACGATTCGTACATGCGCAGTCCAGAAAAGTTGAAAACTGATAAAAATCCGATTAACCCCCTAAGCAACATGAGGTCTCCCTGTTTATATACATACACACACACACACATATATATATATATATATATATATATATATATATATATATATATATATAAACCACTCTACATATATAATCCAAACCAACATACTAATCGTAATGCCTCTAACCCACCCAGTCGCATCAGGAGAAAGAAAAATGTTTGGTTTACTCCTCCATTTAGCATAAATGTCAAAACCAATATACCTAAGGAATTCTTCAACATTGTACAAAACTCTTTCAAATACTCACACAGATATAGTTCTATTTTCAATAAAAACTCCATAAGGATTTCTTATTCAATTATGCCTAATTTAGCACAAAGAATCTTAACATTTAATAACAAAATAATTAAATCAGCCTAAAAATCCCTTTCCCAATTAAACCCAAAACTAAATGCAATTGTAATAACAAATGTTTTTGCCCACTCAATAATGATTGCATCCATAAAGATGTTATATATTCATGCACAATTACAGACCTCTCACGCAATCCTCCCATAACAGGCACTAATATTTTGTCATCACGTTATCCCTCTTCCCATCCTCCATCTGATATAATTACTAATCCAGCCCCTCTATTTACAATCATACAACTAGCAATAATAATAATAATAATAATAATAATAATAATGAGAATAATAATATTTCTCCTAACAGCCATCCTAACACTAACAATACTAATTATCCCCTCCAAGAAAGTCCTCCTACAATCATTGTCCTTCCCTTTGTCCGTCACAATGAACAAAATTCAAACTATTTTCCAGTACAAATCAGCAAATTAATATGAATTTCAGACCTTAGCAATGGCCAACGACTTTTTATCTGAGAGTACGTCTCTCAAGCTCCTTGGCCTAACGTTCACAGGAAACATGAGTTGGAACAATTAAATCGAGAGCATTGCCAGAGCCGCTGCGAGGAAGGTGGGCTCTCTCTACCGTGCTAGAAAACTTCTAACACCTGAAAGTATCCTGTACCTCTATAAGGCCACTATTCGCCCATGTATGGAGTATTGCTGTCATATTTGGGCCGGTGCATCGGCTACTAGTCTCTCGCTCCTTGAGAGGGTTCAAAAGAGAGTCGCCAATCTGATAGGCCCTAAACTGGCATCTAAACTTCAGCCTCTGTCCCATCGTCGAAACGTTGCATCCCTCTGCCTGTTCTACAAGTATTATAATGGTGAATGCTCTGAAGAACTGCAAGCACTTGTGCCCCCACGACGTGAACACCCTCTACAGACCCGACAAGCTGCAAAATCCCACCCCACACTGTAGAGATCCCTAGATGTAAAAGATCTTTCTACTCCAGTAGTTTCTTCCCCAGAACTGCTAGACTTTGGAATTCCATTCCAGGTCACTGCTTCCCCAACTGTACTGGCATGCATAAGTTCAAGTGCAACGTGAACCAACATCTCGCTGCCCTAATCCCTACATAGTACCCCAGTAGATGTTTCCCCTGATAGTAGCCCCTACACCAAAGTGGCAATTTGCCTTGTTTGGGGTGAAAATGTAATTTTAAAAAAATAAAAAAATAAATAAATGCATACATATATCGGCACTACTTTTACATTAATTAAGAAAAGAATATCAAACCACACTTCTTTGACAACCAAAATTCTAATAATAACCAAGTAACTTCTCTAACCACTTTAATTAAAAAACTTAATTCTAACAATACCTCCTTCTCAATCAAATGGACTATCCTAAAAAAAGGTTAAGTCTTATACTCCAGACTCTAAGTCATGTCGCCTCTGCACAATGGGAGCTATAGCTATAATTACTCCCCCTCAAAGTAGTAATACAATGAACTCTAAATACGAACTGATCTCCTACTGCAAACATAAGTCCAAATTTAATTATGGTACATTTGAAATTACATAGCTATTTTTTTTTTTTACATTTTCACCACAAAAAAGACACATCACCACTTTCATGTAGGTGGCTACTATCAGGGACAAAAGCTACAGGGGTACAATGTGGAGAATTGAGCAGCAAGATGTCGGTTCACGTTACACTTGAACTTCTGCATGTCAGTACAGTTGGGGAAGCAGGAACCCGGAAGAGAATTCCAAAGTCTAGCGGTTCTGGAGAAGAAACTACTGGAGTAGAAGGCTCTCTTACATCTAGGGATCTCAACTGTGAAGAGGTGGGATTTTGTGCTTGTTGGGTTTGTCGGAAGTATTTACCTCGAGGGGGTACGACTGCTTGCAGTTCTTCGGAGTATTCACCGTTAAAGTATTTGTAGAACATGCAGAGAGATGCTACATTCCGTCGATGGGACAGAGGCTGAAGCTTAGATGACAGTTCAGGACCTATTAGGTTTTCGACTCTCTTTTGGACCTTGCCCAGGAGTGAGAGACTAGTAGACGATGTACCAGCCCAAATATGACAACAATACTCCATATATTATCGAATGGTGGCCTTATAGAGGTACAGGATGCTTTAGGGTGTTAGTAGCTTTCTAGCACGATAGAGAGAACCTACCTTTTTAGCAGCGGTCCTGGCAATGATCTCAATGTAATTGTTCCAACTCATGTTTCCTGTGAACGTTAGGCCAAGGAGTTTAAAAGATGTACTTTCAGATAAAGAGTCTTTGGCCATTGATAGTAGAGAAGGTTTCTTTTAGTTATTGAAAGAAACAATTTTAGTCTTGGCAGCATTGAATGTGACCATCCATTTTTGTACAGATTGGAGGTCATCCTCTAGTGTTTCTACCATTACTTTAGATAGGTGTTCATTTGTTTTCCTGTCGTGTCTGTTATAGAGTGTGGTGTTATCAGTATATATACCCAACTCACAGACAATTTTGACAGGGAGGTCATTTATGAATATTAAGAATAATAGAGGTCCAAGGATAGACCCCTGGGGCACTTCCACATTTATATCATATAGCTTAGATGTACGACCATCGAGAATAACCTGGATTTTTCTCTTATCTTAGAAAGATTTAATTGTTATGTATTCTCCCAGTGATACCGTATTATCTGATATTTCTAAGAAGACCTTCATGCCTTAGATATATCTAGAGCTACCGCTCTACCCTCCCCTGCTTTGTCAAGTGAATGGTGTATGCGCTTAGAGATTACAGTTATGATGTCTGCTGTGGAACGGGCTTGCCTAAATCCATATTGTTGGTCGGTCAGAAGTTTAGCATCTGTAAGGTGATGGACTAGAGCTTGGTTAATTATGGACTCAAATATTTTGGCGAAAAGTGGGAGGAGGCTAATGGGGCGATAATTTACTAGGTCAGTTCTTTCGCCAGAATTCTTGAAAACTGGTACCACAGAAGCAGTTTTCCAGCAGGCAGGAAAGCAAAGTTCATTAAGGCATTTGTTGTAAAGTTTTGAGAGAACTGGAGCTACTTCGGCGGAGCACTTTTTTAATAGCACAGCCAGGATGAGATCAGGTCCACATACTTTTGAAGTGTCAAGATTTTTTATGATTGTTGGATAGTGAGGGAATTGTTGTAGATTGCCCAGTAAATAAAGTAAAGTTAGGATAAATAAATAATAATAATAATAAATAAATAAATAAGTGAGTACATGGTTTAATTTCGTTATGTTATTTTAGTAAATACTGCGGGGGTTATATATATATATATATATATATATATATATATATATATATAAGCATATACAAGTATACACATTCATAAAAATACAAACATACATACACATAAGACATACATACATATATACACAGAGATGCGTGTATTTATGCTGAGTAAGGTAAATTTAGGGTAGATAAATGAATGAATAGATAAAGGATAAATAAATAAGCGGGTGTAGATAATGCAAGGTTAGGTGGACATGTTGAAGTTATGTTCGAAATGCATGTTGTTGATTTAATTTTTAGGGGTCTGTATTGATTTGTTTTGCTAATTGAATGGGGATTATTTTATAGTTTCTATGAAAAAATGGGGGGTGGTTAAATGGGGTATAAAGGTTTAAAAATTATTAGGTTCATATACATAGAGGGGGGCTGCTAGCATGTTACCCTGGGCAGTGGCTATGCTTAACTTTAATTTCAGTGTTAAGTGTGTTGTGGGTATAGGCATACATATACATACAGACACATATATGTATATAAATCCAGGCATAGCTACATCTGTACATATATGCTCACTCATGCGCATATACATAGACACACATATACGTATAGTCACAAAGGCCAGCAGATGCATGTATACAGATACACTTGTACGGAGAAATAGACACACAAATATATATCCATGCATACAAGTGACCCATGAATACACACAATCGTGCCCGCGTATATAGAGAAATAAACATAAACAAAGACAGGGATGCATACATAGGTCCAATCATGCCCGCACATACACATACATGTGAACATATATGCACGCACATAGGTAAGTAAGTAGGTGTGTTAAATATAGTAGTGTTTCCGACATACCCACAAAAGTACATATATATACATACGTACATATATTCATACAAGTTGCCACGTATGTACATTAATATAAATGTGGGGAGTTTTAGTCGTAATTCGTAAGTGGGTGGAGGTAGTAGGATTCATGGGTAGATGAATGTGTAATTGGGTAGGGTAATATAGGATATGGGGAGAGTTGAGTAAGGGGGTTTGGTTGTGTTGATGTTACAGTAGTTGAGTGTCTGCGGTAGATGGGTGTATTGTGTGTATTATTATTCAGCGGTTCTAAACAGGATGTTGTCTAGGGGATGTTTCATAAAGGTGTATAATTGCTAAGGAGGTGGGATTTATAGTGCCGGCAATTCATGGTTGTTTCATGTTTTCTTATTTAGTAATTTGTCTCTATCTTTAAAACTGAATATAAAAAGTTTTTCGTTCAAGCAGAGGCGGCATGGGGAGTCTAAAGATTTACATACGTTAGATCTTTTTAATGATTTCCCACGTGATGGTTGGTGTAAGGTTATTTTGGATTAGATCCAGATATTGGGAGGTTAGTGAGGTTTTGTTAGGGTGGTTGGGGTTTGTAAAGAGCATTTATGTAGTCTATACCTATTTTTAAAGGAGGTGCATGCCAGGCCAATAGAGTATTTTTTGTCGTTTGGGTTTTCCTCAGGTGCAATTGTGGCTTTATAGACTACTTCTGTTTGTAGGAATTGTTGATTAAGTGGGCATTGGGATTTGTTGGTGCAATTACAATTATTTCTACTGGTATTATGTTTGTTCTCATCTTTGTTAAGTATTTTTCTATTGTGTTTCTTGATTATTTGTTCTAGGTTATCAGTGCAGCTGTAGCTAAGTTTTAAAACCCAAAAATTGAAACTCCCCCCCCTCCTCTCATTACCCCCTCTCTTTTTTCTTTTCTCTTTACCATTCTCTCTCCCCCTCCCCCTCCCTATATCCACATATCTCCACCCAAGCCTACCTGAATCTGCTACCCCCCCACACACACAATACAACCTAATATACTTTAAACTTCAAAACTGAAATATTGTCATTACCCGCCTTCCCCCTCTATTATCTCCTACCTCAACCCCACCTTTTTCCGCGTATTCCTCCTAAAAACAATCCTTCCTAATACTAACCAACCATTTCTGTAAGGTCTGACGAGGCTGTTAGATCGTAAACACGGTCCAACATCCGAAACATATGTAACCAAACAGATAAAACGGTAATAAAAAATAAAACATATAAATTTTATAGATTGATGCATTAAAATATAAATATTAATTGAGTCATATTTCCTGAAAAAGTTTTTAACAGTTTCTGAAACTTTATAAAAAAGGAAAAAGTATAAAATAATATAGTAAAAAAGATTGAATAAGGATGGTAAAATAAAGTAAGAAAAAGGATAAATCCAATAAAGTCCACTGATAATCCATAAGACCGGGAAACTATATTACATTAAATTATCCAGATTAAGTCCATGCTTCCAGAAAGTCCATCAGATCAATTAAAAAAAAAAAAGAAAAACATTTTTTTAAAATAATGAAGCAAAAGACAATATGGAAATGAGAACCAGAAAAGCCATTTTAACAAATGGAAGAGGTGATTAAATAAATATATTTATTTCTGTGGAGATACGATTTTATATAATTATATTTCACTTTTTATATCCTAATTCTTAATTTATGAAGTTCAATGTAATTACAGAGTTACTATCACAAATTGTAAATGTCAACGTAATTGAAGGAATAAATTGTAAGATGGTAAACTTCATGAAATTTGGAATATAGGCTTTTGTCATTTGTTGATTACATCAGCTAGTTTCCGCCAAAAGTGAAGACTGTCATTAGGAAGGTTGGAAAGGATCGAAAATAGAATTGATAAACAAATTGATTAACAAAAAACGTCTATTTTATTTAATCAAATATATATATATATATATATATGTGTGTGTGTGTGTGTGTGTGTGTGTACTAAAAATAGTTATCTACGGCTAATCAAAACAAAAACACATATATATATATAATACGCGCGCGCGTGTGTGTGTGTGTGTGTGTATCTTTTAATATCTAAATATTTAGCTGTAATGTTTATTTTTGTGTGCGGTGTTTATTTTTTTTACTTTCATATTACCATATAAAAAATATTGTTTGCACATATTTTCACAAACGTAGACAATACATTTGGGAGGTTATTTTAATTTTTCTGGTAGTTAAAATAATTAATAAATACAGGATGAAGCAGAACAACGTGCTTATTTAAATTTGGCGCCATAAAGCGACGGTTCCTCCAAGGATGATAGAAAGGACCTGTTTGAGAGAGTGGTACTTAACTTTCAGTTCTTAATGTGTTCTTCATTTATTTTTTGTTTGTTTTCAGGAAGTGCTTAACTTTCAGTTCTTAATGTGTTCTTCATTTATTTTTTGTTTGTTTTCAGGAAGTGCAGTGAACATCATGGAGTGGACGAAGCGTTCGCTGTTGAGGCATTTTTATTTTTCAAGCGGTCGCTCAATCGTTGCAACGCAACATGCATTCCGTACACATTTCAATATTGCCCCCTCCCCGCGTGATCGTGTTCCTGGCCAGCAGTTTCATGGGTAAACAACTTCAGGGAAACAGGTGATGTAAACTAAAAGAGAACTGGCCTTCCATGAACAGCAAGGTCACCCCAAAACATTGACGCGGTGAGACGTTCTGTTTTGAAATCTCCCGACGGTCTGTTCGCAAACAAGCATCTGTTCTTGAGTTGTCTGCTCGTTCTGCGAAACGAATTTTCCTTGAGGAATTTAAATTTAATCCCTAAAACTTGTTTATGGTGCAGGAACTTTATCCACGCGATTTTAATGCCGTTGAAAATGCATGTGGGGCCCTTTTTGAGCTTGCCTGATGACACACGTATTTTTTTTTCTTCAGTGATGAGGCTCACTTCCATCTTTCGGAATCTGCAAATAAGTAAAACATGCGCTATTGGAATCCTGAAACCCCCACAGAACTTCATCAAGGTCCTGTACACGCACTACGTTTGGTGTGCACTATCGCGAGTGGGCATAATTGGCCCATGGGTTTTCGAAAAAAAAAAAGTCATTATCAATACCATCCGACCTTTATGTCAACATGATCAATAATGTCCCGCCAACACTGAACTAGATGGTGTGGAAAATGTGTGGTTC
>NC_136496.1:6772728-6782728 GCF_053919585.1 Euprymna scolopes | reverse complement strand
AAGAACTGTAAGTGTCAACTGAATTAATGGAATAAATTGTAAGATGGTCAACATCATGAAATTTTGAATATAGACTTTTGTCAATTAATTCAACTATGCTCTGTAATTAAATAAGGAAATATAAAGAAGTATTTCCCAATAAAAACATATATATATATACATATATATATACATATATGCATACATATATATATTTATATATATATATATGTGTGTGTGTTTGTGTGTGTATGTGTGTGTGCGTGGAAATATTCCTTATTTCAGTATATTTCTTTTTTATATGCCAATTCTTATTTAAGAAGCTCAATGTAATTACAGAATATGCAATGACTATAAGTATATATATATATATATATATATATATATATATATATACTTATAGTCATTGCATATTCTGTAATTACAATGTATGTGGACGACTATAGTGCTCCTCACCTTGAGTTGAGCATATTGAGAAGTGAAACACGAATTACCATTAGCATATAAGCGACGCTCTTTGTGTAAACAAATCGAGCGGAGGTATTTCAGACGATATCAAAACATCGTTAAACTCACTACTCGTTCAAGCAGCCGCCAATAGCGTAATGATTAGGAGCCTTGACTGCCGTACAAACGGTCGGGTTTCAATCCTGGCTTGAGGTAGTTGCCTGTCTAGCCGCACTGATGAGCTGTGAAACAGCGAAACAGTACTGTATGTGGACGACTATATATATATATATATATATATATATATATATATATATATATATCAGGTTGACAAGAAAGTTCTTGCGGTGTTCAACTTTCTACATCATTGTACTTCAGATGAAGAATATATAAATCCTCTTCCTATAACGTTAAACAATACTTCAACAGACAACATTATTATCCAAAAATGTATTTTGTTCTCACAAAAAAGAAAATATAAATGAAATGTCTATTGTTCAAATGTTTACTTTCAAGTATTTAATGTAGTAAAATTATTTTGCTTGTGTTTGTGCCTATTTGTTACTCCTCTGCATTGTATTGACTCATATAAATGACATTTATATACACACTAAACAATGCTTTAAGCAAATTATATTAAAACCTTAATTTAATTAGTTTTTGTTTTAGATATTTTTTATTCGTTTCGCCTTATGATTTAAAACAAACAATATCTGTAAACTGTTAAAAATAAATATAGGCTACCTTCAGTCTTGACTGACTATGGATACCCACTGTAAGGTTGCCTGCGCGTGAAATTTTTGTGGCAAGAGTTGCGCAATCTTCAACCACACCTCTCCTGAGTCGACATTGTTGAATACCAGTCGCAAGTTGAGGTTCATGGCGACTGGAAACAATGCCTAGATAAGCAGAAAGCACATACAGCGGCAGGAATTCCCAAATGGTCACCCCTCTGGTATTAGCCAGGCTCAACATTGCTTAACTTCGGTGATCTGATGAGAACTGGTTTGTCAACGTGATTATGCCGTACAAAATAAGTATAACAACTTTGTAAATACAATGAACTATAATACCCTTATTCATGTAATCAAGATTTGGAATGTGATTTGAAAGAAAGTATTTCAATCGTCAAAATGCGTTCATATATGAATTGTTGGTATGTATTTTTATAGAGAATAAGCTGAAGTATCTTTCAGTACGTTTTCTACCCTGACTTTGTTTTTCATGATAATCTTCGCCCTAATTGAATAAATTCTTGAATGAATCTACGGCTCCTACCATACTGTGCCTCTTTTCTGCTGGTCAAATCGTCTGGTGAATGCACCTATTCGTGCATGTATGTGTAAATCAGCAGTATTTTGCGGCAAGTGGTGAACAGTGGAACTTCCTCACTGGCTTGACGTTTGCGCGTAAGTGGAGGAATTTAATGGGTATATCCATATACAAGGTGCCCTCAATAAGTTCCCAGACTTTTTATACACACATTTAAAATTGTCGTAAATTCTTGAAAATTCAGTATGTTATTGCTATACATCTTATGAGATGACTGACCAATTTTTATGATTTTAGATTTAAATAAACAGCTGCAGCAGAAATTGAAATACATCCTATTAAAGCCTTATTATCATAGTTGGTCTATTTCAAAAATGCAATTTGAACGTGGGGATATTTTGGAAGAACTATATGCAATAAAATTCCGTTTTAAACCTGGAAAACAATACCACAGAAACGTATTGAATTCGACTTAATAAAAAAATATATAAAATAAAAACAATTTTTTATGATGTACGTACATGCCATATTCCAAACATCACGTAAATTAAACATAGTTTTTTTTTTTATTATTAAGAACGTCAAATTTTATGACGAGCGAAACGGTACAGGTGAGATCCGCCATGTTTTTTTTTTTTTTTTTTTTTTTTTTTTTGTAAATATGACTCTTACTAAAAATACTTATTAACAATGAGAAAAAAATCTACTTTTATCGCAATGGCAATTTCTGGACCTGTCTTATGACGAATATGAATATTAAACTACTGTTTAAACATAATCTGCTCGGAAACCTATCGTACCCGATCATGTAATTTTCTTAAATGTATGTTTGGTACACACCAACACATACATACACACACACACACACACACACACACACACAATGCGACTTATTATAACACATATAGTATTTGTAAAAAACTATATCTATAAAAGTGAGAATGCGACTCAATCTATATACTAAACGAACTTTTTATCTACAGACTTGTAATTTGGTATTCAGACAATGTGGAAAACTTTTTAATCAGTTTTTTATATGAAAAAAAAAGGCTGCTAAGGGATTAAAATTGAAAAATTGGTACTTGGAGTTATTATCGGATTTTTATCTGTTTGTCAACTGTTTCACAAATGTGCATGCGTTAATGGATCACATAACGGCTTCTTTATGTTAAGAATAAGTATGTTTGGAAACACCTTTTAAAGATCGATGTAAGCTGGACTAATCGTTATCGCACTTGACTCAAAGTAGTTAGGTTTTGGATTCGATCTCAGCTTGAGTTTTGTTGGGGTTTTTTTGTTTTACTTACAAGAAGTGAACTGTTTTAAAAAAACACAATACTCGCATGCACATGTCTCAGTTTCTTTCCGTTTTTGTTTTTTTTTTTTACTTCATTTTCTGAAAGGAATTAAACATTACCTTTAATACTGGACAACGCCGGGCACATCTACTGGTGTTTCATAAAAAGTACATCTTCGTAAGAAAAAGTAATGATTTTGTAGTTTTTATTCCAGCCTTTTACTCAAAAGAATGAACAGCTTAGTCAGGATCTATTTTCCCGTCGGCATTTCCATTATCACTAATCCTACACTTTCTTATTTATATTAGTTTTTGTTCTACTGTGAGACAGATACGGAAACAAACTTGGAGATGGGGAGCAAAATGTCTAATTGAAATGGAGGCAGATAAAGACATTCAAGCTTACTTACTTAGGCTTGTAGCTTTAACCCGCTGCATCATAAATAGCATCTGCAACCTCATCTTAAAAGTAAAGCTGTTCTAATTCTGAGAAGCAAATGAGGCCGCGCCATTATGGATTCAATTTTTTTTTTTTTTACGAATAAAAGTTCAGCTGAGTTATCTTTTCTTGAGAAATGAGTGTATAAAAAATAGTTCTTAATAAATAAACGTAGAATTGTTTCTGTGTGTCTTAAAAGATCCGTGGCGCTACGGATATAAGCGCTAAGTTATAATCAATTCTAGGTGACAGTTTTTTTTTCAAGGTTTTATTTTCGACCTTAAATAAGAATACTCTTACAAATTCCTGAAGACTTCGCCCAGTTATGACTGACGAAGTAAGTACAAGTTTCCCCGTTCTGTTCGAAGCTCAACTTGACGCAACTGAAAAGGCCGTTTACATCGGCCTAAAATTTGTAAGAAATATAGTGCACATTCTTGGCTTCGACTTAACGCAAAAGTAGATAACTTCGCTTTTGTGAATAACATCTAAGATGAGAATAGTACAGCGAATAATCTAAATAAAGGGGCATGATTACAATAAAGGGGCATGATTACAATAAAGGGGCATAATTACAAAATCTGAAAATTGGGAGAGAAGTTTCGTTTTATCGCTTTTCTTTTATTACGCCGTTTTTAATTGGAACTTCTCTCCCAATTTCATCATATCTATATGCATTTGATATTGTTTTAGTGTGTTTGACTTTCTTTTTAATGTATTGTTACGAAACAGGTGCTGTCAAGAATTGTGCATGTCAATGCAGTTAAAGTAATAAATTGTAAGATGGTCAACATCCTGAAATTGGGAATACAGATTTTTGTCATGTATTTGTTATATATATATGTGTGTGTGTGTATATATATATATATATATATGTATATGTATGTATGTATATATATATATATATGTATGTATATATATATATATATATATATATATATATATTAACAGTAACTTACGAACACGCGCGTTTCGTGGTTCTACCTCTCGCCAGTGTAAACTTGACTGTTTCGAGGATTCGACTCTCAGACCATATGTATTATGGTCTCGTTCGTTAACGTTTACGTCACGAAGTCCTAGATGACTGTACGTATTATTTTTAACGCTATTAAACTTGTCGATTTTTTGTTAATTTTTAAACAATAATGCGGTTAATAGCATCTTCAACTTTGAAGAAAATAGAAAATCTGTTTCATTAGAAAGTTGTCCATAGTTTTGTGAGTTAACAAATAGACAATTTGATTATTTATTATTTGACTTATAATCTACAAGCACGCATGCTTCGAGGTCCTACATGTCGCCAGATATATATATATATATATATATATATATATATATATATATATATATATATATATAACATTTTTATTTATTTATTATTTTTAAAACAGTAATTTCATCGTTTGAAAAAAAAAGTGCAGAGGCTAGCTCAGTTGAGCAGTTCTTAATTCGTGCAGAATGGATTTTGTTACTGAATTTTTAATATGAGGTTTGATAACTCGTATAATTTGGAGTACTCTGACTATTGTGTTTATCTTGTGGGTTGTTTTTATATTTGCATTAATGTATCTTCCGGTCTTCTTCAGGTGTACCTTGCCGAATTCGGTAATCTTTCTCTTGAACTTGGGACGTAGCGGATAAAGTATTTGATGGTATTTAGTTGTAATACATATTCCCCGCGAAGTTGAAGGTTCGATTCTTAATGCGAATTATTTAGGAGGTCTACTCGGCTAGGGCTGAGAGAACGAGGACTTACTACCCTCGTCGATTAAATAAAGGGTCCCGTTTGAAATCTTGTGCTGATTCCAGAATACGATTAAATCCACCCGGAAAAATAGGAGGTTACAGCGACCGAAACGTTTTGCAATTAACTTAAGCTGAGCACTGTAGTCTGAATAATCCAAATAATACGAATTAATGAAAAATGTTTAAAACCTTAAAACATTATTACTGAACGTTGTCCGCATCAGACTGAAAGAAATGCTACGTTGCAGATAATCTTTGAACAAATAAAAAGATATGATGGGGTATGTAATCTCAATATTCATAAGAATCTTTCTCTTAGTGATAAAGCAACAAATAGAAGTGTTTCAGCAATCTGTCCCACTAATAAGAAAAATCAAAATGATAGGAGAAAAATGGTCAATCGCGGAGGAAGAATTCTCTGAGAATCAATTATGGAATTCACTGTCTCTTTCTGCATCGGAATTTTTGTCATTGATAAAACGCAGAGATGATTTTTCGGGCGATGATTTTTCTTTTTTAATTTGATAACGTAATATACAATGTCAAGTCGAACAAGAAACAAAGGAATTTGATAAAACAAAAGGCGGAAAATGATAGGGGATTGTTGGATTGATCATCGGATGTAAAACTGAAAAGAAAACATTTGAATAAAATAGTGATATATATATATATATATATATATATATATATATATATATATATATATATATATATATATATGGCGATTAAGCTACACAGAATATTCCGCATCCCATCCACGCTAGGATTCATCAGGCTTATGCTGTTTCATAAAATAATTTTGTTGTAAAACATGTTTCGATATTTGGCAATGTGTTATATATCATTAGAAAACAGATAATGGTAATCGGTTTTGTTCATATAAATTTTTTTTGTTTTTTTTTAGACATCTTCTTTTTCGCATTTATTCGAGGTCAAAAAGCCAGTGAAGTGGCCAAGGATATATGTGCCATATGTAGAGAAAACACTATAGCTGAGGGAATTATTCGAGATTGGTTTACCAAGTTCAAACACGGTAATTTTGACCTAAATGGTGTTCCTCGTTCCGGAAGAAAAAAAAAGTGATTTTGCAACAATTCCACGCCACCTTAAGTCGATGGGATTCCCACAAAAACTTGGAGCTTGGATCCCACACAAACTTACTTTTGCTGTTGAAATTCTTGGATTTTCTTTAAAAAAAAAACGCGTGAACTTATGCAACAACTTTATATATATATATATATATATATATATATATATATATATATATATATATATGCATATATATATATATATAACTACTTCATTTACTCACATAAATTAATATACGAAAGTATAGATTTATACGTAAACTTTAAGTATTTACTTCAAAAGTGCTCAATACGTAGGTAGAGCTTGTTAGTACTTTATAATATATATGGCTATAAAGCTACACTGAATATTCGGCGTTTCATCCACTCTAGGATTCGTCAGGCTTATGCGCGAATTATGTGGTTGTTTATCGTTTTTATATGGTCCTCTTCTGTTGAGGATTTAGTTAGCCAATCAGCTTTCTAGTATCCACCGCGCCCCTTCCTATCAGCCAATGGCCATGCATTTTATCGATACAAAGGATCTGTTTTAAAACTAGGTTAGTGGTTTAAGGCAGACATTTTCTTCTTTTTTTTTTAGTTTATATATAAATATACATATGTGTATATACATATATGCACATATATATACATATATATATACATACATATATGTGTGATCGTTTATGTATATTCATGTTTATTTAATTTATGTATTTGTTTATTTTCTATTGTTTTTGTTAGTTTTAAAACTATTTTGTATTGCTATCCTAGAGTAAATTTTATTTTGTGAACACAGTTATTTGCTATTTCTCTCCTACAATTTAATAGATTTTGGGGTTCTTTAAAGTACGGGATAGCAAATTTTTCATGAAGGCATAATTTACATGGGTCGTCTAAATGCCTACACGTGGTAGCTTGTCTTATTATTTTCCATTCAACTACCGGCGAATGTCCGCTTTCTTTGAGTTCCCAGTATTTATTCGCTAGTGTTGTTTTTATACGGTGTTTTTTTATCGTTGAATGTACTTTTGTGGTCATAGTATCGGGTTTTGAAATCTAAGGAAGTTATGCCTACGTAATATTTCTTGTTATTCGGGTTTTCTTTCGCAAATATCGTTGCCTGATAAAACAGATGCGATGGCGAGCAAATTTCTGCCTTAAAAATGAAAACGTAAACAAAAAAGAATCCTATGGTTTTAAACCCCTTAAAAATGCGAAAACAGTAGACCTTTTGATAAACTTTGAAAATGACCTTTTAAACGTAATTAAAAACTAAGAATTCCACAATCAACCTAACAATTTCCAACGGAAACTACACAAAATCGTTAGAAACATAAACAACTCTAATAAAATCTTTGTAAAAGCAGATAAAACCTGAAACTTTTATAAAATAGATAAGCAAGAATATAACAAACTAATCACAGAAAACATTACAAAAACTACAAAAAACTAGACACAAACGAATGCGACTACATAGATATAATAAAACAAATTACCGATAAATTAAAAATTAGCGATAAAGTTGGCAAATTGAAACTTAGAGAGGCATACATTCTGCTTAAAGACCACAAATGGGACTTTAATAATAATCCCAGCACCCGCCTGATAAACCCAACTAAACCAGAAATAGGTAGAATTAGCAAAATTATACTTTCTTGAGTAAACAAACAAATCAAACAAGACCTAGAACTAAACCAGTGGGCAAATACTACCGAAGCAATCACCTGGTTTAAAAATATAGAAAATAAAGATAAATGTACGTTTATACAGTTTGACATCCGGGACTTTTATCCCCCGATATCTGAAGAACTTTTTAACAGAATTTGCCGACGCATCCACTGATATATCCTCGGAAGAAATCAACATCATTAAAACATGTAGAAATTCAGTTCTAATAAATAACAATAACCAATGGATAAAAACTAAAATGAAAAATTCGTTTGATTTGGCGATGGGTGCCAGGGATTCTGCAGAGGTATCAGATCTTGTGAGATTATTCATTCTATATACCCTCACAAGCATATTCGATACTACGGATATCGGCCTATATAGAGATGACGGACTAGCTATAATAAAAAAAAAACTCCTACAAAGTCAAGGGAGATAACTTTAAGAAAATCATACACAAGGAAATGAAAAAATTAGGCCTAAAAGCAGACGTATCAGCTAACATAAAAATAACAAACTTCCTGGACGTCACGTTAAATTTAGATAAAAACACATATGAACCATACTTAAAAGATAACGCTACTCCAATTTACGTAAACCCTAAGTCCAATCACCCACCATCAATTATAAAACACATTCCTAACTCGATCGTAAGTAGACTCAGTAATAACTCAAGCGATGAAAATGCATTTAACAGGTCAACCAATATCTACGAACAGCCCTAAAAATAGTGTATATAAAATATCGATATCAAATATAAGCAACAAAACAACAATAATTAGGATAGCGATACAAAATAGTTTTAAAACTAAAAAAAACAATAGAAAATAAATAAATAAATAAATTAAATAAACATGAATATACATAAACGATCACACACATACACACACACATATATATATATATATATGCATATATGTATATACACATATGTATATTTATATATAAACTTAAAAAAAAAAAGAAAATGTCTGCCTTAAACCACTAACCTAGTTTTAAAACAGATCCTTTGTTCGATAAAATGCATGCTCATTGGCTGATAGGAAGGGGCGCGGTGGATACTAGAAAGCTGATTGGCTAACTAAATCCTAAACAGAAGAGGACCATATAAAAACGATAAACAACCACAGAATTCGCGCATAAGCCTGACGAATCCTAGAGTGGATGAAACGCCGAATATTCAGTGTAGCTTAATCGCCATATATATTTTATAAATTACTATACATATATATATATTAATATAAATATATATATATATATATATATAAGTGAACGTGTCCGTGTGTCTGTCTGTGTGTCTGTGTACATTTTTCTACGCAATAACTCTGTCAATTTTCAGTCTACAGACTCGAAATTTGATATACAGGGTACTGAGATTTGGGGAAATCTTTGTAATCAGTTTTCGGCCAGATATTTGGCTGTTAAGGGGTCAAAGTTCAATGATTTGACCTTTGAGAACTCTATCAAAATCCTCCGACAATTTTGGGTCTAAACAATTGAAATTTTAGATATAGGTTCCTTGGACATGGATCTAACTTAATAATTTTATTTGAGCCCAAAACAATAAATTTTAAGGGGTCATAATAGGGGTCAAATTTTAAACAAATTGACCTCTGCGGTCTCTACCAAATTACTCAGACAATTTCTGGTCTAAACATTTGTAATTTGACATGAAGGGTATTCGGAGATAGGGCAAGCTTTTTAATCGGTTTGTGTCGAAAACTTTTAGTTAGTAATATCCAATGAGACACATCGGTCGATATAAATTGAGTGCGAAAGATATAAATATAGATAGACCGATATCAGGAATGATAAATAAGTAAATAAATAAATAAATAAATATGTTGTGTTTTCTTCTATGACTGATTTTCCCTTACGTTCCATTATAAAAGTTTCTTTTCGATTAGCAGACCAAACATTAAAAGAAACGGTGTTTTTGCACGATAATAGTTAAGCTATCAAATCGACTTTTGCAGGGTTTTGTTTTCTTTAAGACAGCATTACTTTTTTTCGTAGTGTGTAGAATGGCCTGATTGAAAGGGGAAACGAAACTGGTCTCTTTTGTTGTCAATATTTACGGAT